>NC_143387.1:41653327-41803327 GCF_980474605.1 Leiobunum rupestre
ATAATTCCCAATCCCCCCGCCCTAAGAAAACAACAAAGATACGAAAATGGGGGTAAAATAATTCCCAATCCCCCCCACCCTAAGGAAACCATAACATAAAGATACGAAAATGGGGTAAAATAATTCCCAATTCCTCTCCCCCCCCACGCCCTAAGACAATAACAACAAAGATACGAAAATGGGGGTAAAATAATTCCCAATCCCCCCGCCCTAAGAAAACAACAACATAAAGATACGAAATTGGGGGTTAAATAATTCCCGATCCCCCCCCCCCCCCGCCCTAAGGAAACCACAACATAAAGATACGACAATGGGGTAAAATAATTCCCAATTCCTCTCCCCCCCACGCCCTAAGACAACAACAACATAAAGAAATCGAGGGATATTTCTTAACGATCGTAGAAGTTAAAAAAAAAAATGCCAATTCACGAAGATTGACGAATCTAAGAGTCATCCCGATTGGTCCGCCAAAATCTAATAGAATATACAGTGCAATTTCGCTATATTGTTTTGCAGTGTTGTCGCGTTTAGTGGCCGGGGATCTATGACAACGTAACAAGGTTATTAGGTATCGAAGAGAAACTTTTCAGCTGGTTCCGGGCTCCGTGCTTCGCGTGATTAAAAAGGGGGTGAAGGTGGTGACGGAAGAGCGAATCGATGGCTACGCGCCGCTGTACTGCGCTTGTGTGTGTGTTTTATTTCGAGCTTTCCCCCGTAAACGGCGCTTCCCCGCATTTTCCTGGTGTATTGTAAGGCCCCTCGCGCTTTTTACACGTACTCGTGTCGACCCCCCTGCCCCCCCCCTTCGTACTCCTCGCGTTGTTTTCTTTTTTATATTTTTTTACGCAACGATAATGACAGAATTCTAAATGGGCCCGTTATTTAGCGAGATTTTTTACGACGGGCTTACGCGATTGAGTTGCTGTCTGTCAAATATTCAATTTCATCAATCGAATCTTATTTTGTTATTTGTAATTTCTAATATTGTTCTCTTTAATTCCAAAATCAAAAATATTTAAAGTTATGTAAGCGAAAACTAACCCTAAATCAACCTCTAGTGGGTGGTATTCTTTGTCAATTACAACATAATTTAGAACAATTAGTTGAAAAAAATACCGTTAAATATAAATCAGATATTTTACGCGATTCCTATTAGTGAAACGTTTTTGTTATGTTACCAGTACGATTTTACTTATTTTGTGAGAATGATATATTGATGGATTTTTGTTTACTTGGGTAGTTCGCTTTTCTGATAATTTGTTTGTTTTTTTTGCTAGTACAATTTAATAATGGATTTTTGTTTATTTTGTGAGTACGATATTATGATAGGTTTTGTCTATTTTGTGAGTACGATATTATGATAGGTTTTTGTTTTTTGCTAGTACAATTTAATAATGGATTTTCGTTTATTTTGTGAGTACGATATTATGATAGGTTTTGTCTATTTTGCGAGTACAATTTAATAATGAATTTTTGTTTATTTTGTGAGTACGATATCATGATAGGTTTTTGTTTATTTTGCGAGTACGATATCATGATAGGTTTTGTTTATTTTTCGAGTACAATTTAATAATGAATTTTATATATTTTGCGAACTTCATACGAAATTCTGATAGTTTTTAGCGAATACTCGGTTTCCCGACAGAACAAACGTCGGCGGCTATTAGGAGCGATGTGTTTGTCTCCGGAGCCCTTGTCATATTTCTTACTTTGAGTTAATTGAGATATGGCCTAAAGCGATCTCCGATTTATTAACTCGCGCGTTGTATGCGCTCTAAAGATATTCCAAATCAATCAATAGTTTTGAAATTAAACTTGCGATTTCTTTCACCAGGCAGTCCATTTCCGGTGTGTTTAACTACACCGTAGTGTCGATTCGTCACGGAGTTAAAATAGCAACGTTAATTCCGGTTTTAGTTTTATCGGAAATGGGGGCTCTTTTTTTTAAAGTTCGGCATTTTCAAACGTTGGCGTGAGTTCATTAATTCGCCTTTTGAGCGCGTTCATTACGCTACAGTTGCTGTCTGTCCGCCGAACCGTCGTTACAATAATTTACCGCTTCATTCATTTTGCAGAAATAAAAATAATTATAATAATAAATAATAGAAATTCGTAAAAAAAGATAGTGGCACAATTTTAGAAACGTACTAATTTATCGAGAACTCATACATTTTGCGTCGCTTCTATGGGGAGGTTTTTCGTGGGGAAGCGAAGTGGTTATTTAGCCTCGTTTGAAGCAGAATTGTTACCATTCTCAACCATTCCCGTAGAATAAAATACCATTTCCGCCCATTCCCGTAGTAAAATACCATTTCCGCCCATTCCCGTAGTAAAATACCATTTCCGCCCATTCCCGTAGAAAAATACCATTTCCGCCCATTCCCGTAGAATAAAATACCATTTCCGCCCATTCCCGTAGAAAAATACCATTTCCGCCCATTCCCGTAGAATAAAATACCATTTCCGCCCATTCCCGTAGAAAAATACCATTTCCACCCATTCCCGTAGAATAAAATACCATTTCCGCCCATTCCCGTAGAATAAAATACCATTTCCGCCCATTCCCGTAGAAAAATACCATTTCCACCCATTCCCGTAGAATAAAATACCATTTCCGCCCATTCCCGTAGAAAAATACTATTCCCTCCCATTTCCGTAGAGCCAAATTCCATTCCCAACCCATTGAAATTAAAATATTTGGTTTCAAACCACTCCCATTCCATTCGCCATAATTTTCTGATTCCCGCCCATTCCCGATTCGAAGTATCGTGGCCAGATTGAAAATCTGTTACTTTTTCCCATCCATTCCCTAACCGAAAATACGACATCAATTTGACCCCCGTCCATTACCGCGGTAAATAGTGAAAAAACGTTTTCAGATCGCTCTCTCGGGGTTACAATGGTGGTCAGTAGCGGCGCTAAGGTTTTTCCACAGGTGGGATAATTATTTTGTGGCCCCTAAGAATTTTGTGGCCCTTAGCGGGAACCTCGGGTTGGCCATATTTCGCAAAAGTGGTGAAATCGAAAAAACCCAATATTTTCCAGCAAGCGAGAAGTGCAAGGTCATTTTATATTGTTGCGGCTCTCGTAGCGTTTACTGGACCCCTACTGACCTTGTATCCGACCTGGAGGGGACACGTGCACGCCCGGCGTATTTCCCTAAATTCCCTTAAGCCGCTTTCTTTTCTTTCTATTGGACATTCAAATTTCTCTCAATTTCCGCTCCCTTCCTCCCGAATCTGTCTGTTAATGGTCTACTATCTTCTTGAGTAAACAAATTGATTTTGAAAGATTTGTTTTCCAGAAATACGTTTCTTAGCAATAATACAAATTTCTAGAGATAAAAAAATTCATAAATTCAAATATGTGGCCCTTTTAATATAAATATGTGGCCCCTCTCAGAAATGCAGGGGGGCTAAAGCCCACTTCAGCCCACCCTTAGCGCCGCTACTGATGGTGGTGTGTTAAAATTCGAAAACACCCCTACTGCACTAACTTTGCGTGTTTTCCAACTGGTTAAAGGGGTTTTCACTTTATATAAAGGCCATGTTGATAGTAAGTGTTGCTAGCACACGCATGGGTTAATAAAAGATTTCGTTCCCGCCGACGATTTACCGAAAACTCGTGCTAGTATCTTGCCGCCAAATGTACTAGATATTTTGCATTTCTTAACCTGCAACTGGGTATAGTCATTGAATTGGGAATAATACTGCTAGAATTACAATTACGATTTCGGTTGCCATGGTTACGCGGGACCTGTTCTGATAAGACTGTACGAAATTCATCTTTACAATTAGGCGGTAGCGCCATCTATATTTTGTAAAGTTATATGGCAAAAAATAAATAATTATTAGCTAACTCACCGTAGCTTGAGTTAAAAAGGATCGTGTTGACAGAATAAAATTATTTTTAAACAACTTCAAAGGTTTGTTTGATACGAGTAATCATACATTTCAATTTCGGATCAGATTCGCGAAAAAATTCAATTGCAATATAGTTTCCACCACTAGAGACAGATGCCGCCACGGTAGAACGATAAAGTTGATAAAGTCTCCTTATTGACTGAAATCGGTCCCGCGCTAGCCAGATTTAGTCGTACCTCAATGGGTATAGTTACATATTTAATTGTACGGTTTGTCAGTTAACTATTACAAGAATAAATGTTTTTCAAATAATATATCTTTTTATAAAGTAACGTGGCCTTCTTGTTTAAATGTGGCTGTTAATAATAATCATAATCAGCTCGGCCAAGAAAGTATTGAAGTTACTAAGGATATTGGACTACAGGATTCTGATTCCCATCGTCGCAGCCTTTGTAGCTTAAATTCGTCTGCTTTCCCATTCAAGTTTGCTATATGGTATGACCTTGAATGCCTCTTACATGCAGACGAACTTTCTCCACAAAAGCTGTGAGGATGGTACCAGGGGTTAATACTATGCTGAAATATTCTTAATAACTTCAATACATTCTTGGCTAGGCTAATACCCAAGGCACCACCTTAGTCCTAAGTTATCAAGCGACTGTTACACAGTGATGGGCATTTTTGAAAATTTTGTGATAACTCTCACTCCACCTCATTCGCGTTTCTTAAATTTTAAACTCAAACTCATCTCCTTTAACCACCGTAAACTAACTTTTTATCTCATCTCTTCTCATCGAATTTCGCTAATTAATCTAACCTCGCGCACACTCCCGCTAGTTTTGTTGAAAAATCTTATCTCATCTCGCGCTCTCTGAAATGCGTACTTTGTGAAACTACTCTCCTTTTGAAGTTTTGCGCATCTCACCTGCTCTCAGATTCTGACACTGTTCTCACAGGGGTAGAACAACGACCATCACTGGCCGGTGGCTACATTAGATTTACTGTCTTTAACTTCTTTATAGCCTTCTAACGGCAGCATATTATGTTATTGTACGTTTGGGCTTTGTTATTGGCCAAAGTTACATAATTATAAGGTCATGTTTTTATATTTCCGTGGTTTTGGTTTTCTTACATCTAAACTCAAACTCACCTCCTCTCACCCAACACCGCAAACTAACTTTTTAGCGGCTCTCCTCTCATCGCATTTCACTAATTAAATTAACCTCGCTCACACTCCAAATACATTCTTTGAAAAATCTTATTTAAACTCACTCTCATCTCACTTAAATTCATAGCTTGGAAACTCATCTCACGCTCCTCTCCATTGGAAGCTTAGAGCATCTCACGTCCTCTCAATTGCTCTCACTGATCTCACGGTTAGAGGGGAGTGCCCATCACTGCTTTTACAAGTCTATGGGCGCGCGCTACAGGAATATAGCTTTTTCTAGCGCGCGTGCAAATAGATCGTGTGAAGAATATACTAATAAAGCTGTGTCTTGTGACGTAAGAGCAACATTTTAACAAGTTGGGCAAGACCAAACTATTTCGTTATTATCAAATATTAGCAAGTATGATAGCAATTATTTATTTGTAGTATTTATTTCAAAAGTCCTCGGTGACGCTGCAAAGGGGCAAACATTTGAAAATTTAGAAAAAAAAGTTCAAAATGTTTTTGAAAAAGTCAAAACCTTTTCGGCGGCGGGATCTAAATTCATCGGCGGCGACGTTGCGGCGCCAGAGAAAAAATCGGTGACGGCGGCGAAATCTAATTTCATCGGCGGCGACGTTGCGGCGCCAGAGAAAAAATCGGCTCTATTATGATGTTAGACATAAACCTAGGTCTATTCTCTTAAAAACGCGTCGCGCAAAGCGCAATTGCGTCAGTCGACTCAAAATGATTGATCGCTCTTTCGCCATGCGCCATATTTGTTATTTTTACACTAAAGTTGACAAGTATTCCTTTTTATGCAAATATTTGAGCTGCGGACATATTTCGCCTCCGATCGCCTTCGCAAACAATACCAGGGGGGGAAGTCAATTTCATCAAGCACCCCCCACCACCTTCTCAACCCGGGGGCGATTGCCCCACGCGCAGTTAGGAAATAATCCCCTCCACCCCTCCGTTAGTCGATTGGGAAGTAAACAAAACTCGTTTTTTATACGATCGCCGCGTATTGCGCGCGATGGTAACTGTACTCCGTCGAGGACGCCAACACTTCCTGGTTCGCGGGAGAATGCGGACCCCATTTCCCCCCTCCCCTCCCCGCCTGCCTCGGATCGGCCTTTAATTCATCCACGGTCAAAGTCGGCGTGACGTCAGAGTTGCCTCGATCCGGGACGCGGAGAAAATAGCCGCGACTACGTTACCCTGACAACGAAAACGGGAGGAAACTTAATACGCCGTTCTATATACACACACTGGCTCTCCTGTGTCTTTGATTTCGCCAGCAGCAAGCCCGCGGAATGTATAAAACGAGGCTTTCGCGAGGGCCCTAGATTATTTAGGCTTAGACCCGGGTGCGCGCGCATCCCCGAGTTTACGGAAGGAGAAAGCTTTCCGGTTGCCTTGACGACGGCCGTTGAACCCTGGGACGTCATCGCTAGGAAGCCTTCGCTTTGGGGATAGAATCCTTCCGTATTTAATTACGTCAGAGCTGGCGCCTACCCACCCCCACGCGCACTCTCGCCCCGCCCCAAATCGCATTTTTGGGCGATATTTCCAAACGTTGTGTGCGGGTAAATCCACCGACATTTTTGTAAGCACCATTGAGAAAAACATTATTCCGATAATAAATATTTTTTTTTGGTTATTCGTAGTCATTTATTAAATAGATTTAACTAGAAGTCGATTAACCCTCGAAATACTTTGGATTATTTCTAACTGTATTAAGCTCTTTCTCTAATAATGTATTGTTAATTACATTTTTAATTAATTAATTATTTTCACTGGAGCTCGAATAAAAGCAAACTATTAATCAATAGCTTAGTCTACGCCCCAGAAGTTGACGGACTTACATTTTCGCGTAGTTTGAAAGCAATAATTACTAATAAGCATTATTCGAAACGTAATTTATAATATGTCAAGTAGATTTTAAAGTGGAAATCTTCCCAGTTGATTGCTAGAGTTATACATTTTTTGTTGGTCTTGATTATTTTTTCGTGTCTTTGAACGTCACCGTTGAAATGTTAACATCTTTTTTACGGCAATGACTAAAGAAATAACTTCACAAAAACGGACAGAACAATACGGGCCGTAATAGTATTTGTCGACATTGAAAAAACGTACTTTATTCATTAATTTTGACTCTGAGACCGTAAGAAATGCCTATTTATCAACGAAATATATTTTCGGTAATTTTACGCACTTTTCAAAACGTGTATCTCCGCGAGCCAAAATACTAGCGAAACGTTACTATCGTTACCTTAGTTTGGCAAAAACCAACTTAATTCTAGTTATAATATGGCAAAAAACAACGTAATTCTAGTTATAATATTGCAAATACAAACGTAATTCTAGTTATATTGCAAAAACAAACGCAATTCTAGTTATAATATTGCAAAACAAACGTAATTTTAGTTATAATATTACAAAAACAAACGTAATTTTAGTTATAATATTACAAAAACAAACGTAATTCTAGTTATAGTGCAAAAACAAACGTAATTATAGTTATAGTGCAAAAACAAACGCAATTCTAGTTATAATATTGCAAAAACAAACGTAATTTTAGTTATAATATTACAAAAACAAACGTAATTCTAGTTATAGTGCAAAAACAAACGTAATTCTAGTTATACTATTGCAAATCAAACGTAATTCTAGTTATACTATTGCAAATCAAACGTAATTCTAGTTATAATATTGCAAAAACAAACGTAATTCTAGTTATAGTGCAAAAACAAACGTAATTCTAGTTATAATATTGCAAAAACAAACGTGATTCTAGTTATAGTGCAAAAACAAACGCAATTATAGTTATAATTTTGCAAAAACAAACGCAATTATAGTTATAATTTTGCAAAAACAAACGTAATTTTAGTTATAATATTACAAAAACAAACGTAATTCTAGTTATATTGCAAAAACAAACGTAATTCTAGTTATAATATTGCAAAACAAACGTAATTTTAGTTATAATATTACAAAAACAAACGTAATTCTAGTTATAGTGCAAAAACAAACGCAATTCTAGTTATACTATTGCAAAAACAAACGTAATTTTAGTTATAATATTACAAAAACAAACGTAATTCTAGTTATAGTGCAAAAACAAACGCAATTCTAGTTGTTATAATATTGCAAAAACAAACGTAATTCTAGTTATAGTGCAAAAACAAACGTAATTCTAGTTATAATATTGCAAAAACAAACGTGATTCTAGTTATAGTGCAAAAACAAACGCAATTATAGTTATAATTTTGCAAAAACAAACGTAATTTTAGTTATAATATTACAAAAACAAACGTAATTCTAGTTATAGTGAAAAACAAACGTAATCCTAGTTATAATATTGCAAAAACAAACGTAATTCTAGTTATAATATTGCAAAAACAAACGTAATTCTAGTTATAATATTGCAAAAACAAACGTAATTCTAGTTATAATATTGCAAAAACAAACGTAATTCTAATTATAATATTACAAAAACAAACGTAATTCTAGTTATAATATTACAAAAACAAACATAATTCTAGTTATAATATTGCAAAAACAAACGTAATTCTAGTTATAATATTGCAAAAACAAACGTAATTCTAATTATAATATTACAAAAACAAACGTAATTCTAATTATAATATTACAAAAACAAACGTAATTCTAGTTATAACATAGCCGAATTTACGATATTTTTAAATATTTTTTTTATCCGTCTTAATAGGAACGATTGGGCGATTTTTATCTCTTTAGTGTGCGGATTTCCTGATAATTTTAGTTGGCAGCCCCGTTAATGCACCCCTTCCGCATAAACATCTCTGCGGGGTGAACCAAGGGGGGGGGGCAGGATGCGGCCCTGATCGATTTAGAGAGTACAACAACAACGGCTAAGACATTTCCTATTTCCTCCCCTTCCCGCCCCCCTTTGTCCCCCACTTTGTCCCCCCTTCATATTTATTCCCGGAATTTTTACGTAAATAAAGAACAAAAGTCCCTCCCACGTGCACTATTTTTTTTCTGTGCACTTGTAAATAGATCTAATTTATCGATCGTTTTCGCTGCCGGGCCATTCCAAAATAGATTACATCACAAGTAACATAATAAAAAAAGTATGACACAACTTTTTTTGTACCGAACCTTATGTGCACACTGGCACCATGGAGAAAAGAGGCACTATCGCCTATAAGAGAAATGAGTAGTATGTTATCGTCCCTGGTAGTAGTATATTTATCCTTGGACTATGGCGCTAGATAACTCTGAAAATCAATCCCGTGATAATGTTTGTTAATTGTCGTACTTATATTATTATATTACTTATGTATAAACTTAATACTATATGTAGTATTATATGATTGTCCTTGTTTCTGGTATATTTATCTTTAGACATATTAGACACTAGGGGGCTATGTGCTCAACTAAAGCTTGATTGTGCCATAACTCTGGAAATAAGTTCGGTGATAATTTTTGTTAAATATCATACTTATTTTCTTCCGTTATTTATGATTACGTTAATTTAAAAAAAATCCGCTCGGGCTCTACTTTCGTATCGTACAACAAAAATGTAAATAATTTAAATTATAAAAGCAAATCGAAGTGACAGGAAAGTCAGTGTTGACTTAATGGGCAAACTGCAGTCGAATTGAATCCGTTTGCTGACGACTTGGCGCGTCCCTCTGCTCCAAAAAATCAATGATTTATATTTAGCTCCGGATTCTGGAACAAAGGCGCTTCGAGCGGCACCGGATTTGGAAAGACATGCTCGATAATCATAGAGGATTATTGTTTCTTAATACATTCACGTCATGGCGGCGAATTCATTCTCAAATCACTCGCGTAATTCTTTAGCAGTCGACTGATGCGACATCTGTTTTCCGTTTCTATAAGCTTTGAAGGTGCTTCGTAAATTAATATTTAGTTTAAATATTAAATATTTTATTATTATTTTATTATTAATAAGAGCTTAAAAATGTTCTTATTAATTTAAAATTTAATTATAATATTAAATATTTTATTATTATTATATTATTAATAAGAGCTTTAAAATGTTAAACATTAAACATTATAATGAATAATAATAATAATAATAATAATAATAATTATATTTTAAAAGTACCTTAAAAGTTTACATAATTCGACAAATGATGGCGCCACTGAAATGTAGTAAAAACATTTTAGTGGGGCGTTACGTGTCCCGTGGGATGTAAATGGTCCGAGGCGCTTCCCTGCACAGGTTGCGGGTTCGAATACCTCCCCTGGTTTAAGGGCGTTGTTAAGAAATTTCAAATTTGGAGTGATTGAATGCAATCCGCTGCCACATAAATAAAATTAGCATTTTGCATTAGCGGTTTTAGTGTTTGCAAGGCCGTATAGTGTACGCAAAACTGGCCAATTCTAAAATGCGAGAGTCTGTTATAAAAGTGCGTAAGAAATTCTTAGTATCACTTGGAAATGACTTCATTTCAGTGTTTATTCTAAATTTTCAATGCATTTAATTTTTTCAAAGTTTAGAAATTATTAATATCGAATTTGCTAATTTACAAATTAATTAAATTACTAATTTTAATATTGAACTTTTTTGCCAATTTACTATTGAAGATAATGGTCAATTTACTATTAAATTAAATTGCCAATTTACTATTGAATTAAATTGCCAATTTACTATTGAAGTTAATTGCCAATTTACTATTGAAGTTAATTGCCAATTTACTATTGAAGTTAATGGCCAATTTACTATTGAAGTTAATGGCCAATTTACTATTGAAGTTAATTGCCAATTTACTATTGAAGTTAATTGCCAATTTACTATTGAAGTAAATTTCCAATTTACTATTGAAGTTAATTGCCAATTTACTATTGAAGTTAATTGCCAATTTACTATTGAAGTAAATTTCCAATTTACTATTGAAGTTAATTGCCAATTTACTATTGAAGTTAATTGCCAATTTACTATTGAAGTAAATTGCCAATTTACTATTGAAGTAAATTGCCAATTTACTATTGAAGTAAATTTCCAATTTACTATTGAAGTTAATTGCCAATTTACTATTGAAGTAAATTTCCAATTTACTATTGAAGTAAATTGCCAATTTACTATTGAAGTAAATTGCCAATTTACTATTGAAGTAAATTTCCAATTTACTATTGAAGTTAATTGCCAATTTACTATTGAAGTTAATTGCCAATTTACTATTGAAGTTAATTGCCAATTTACTATTGAAGTTAATTGCCAATTTACTATTGAAGTTAATTGCCAATTTACTATTGAAGTTAATTGCCAATTTACTATTGAAGTTAATTGCCAATTTACTATTGAAGTTAATTGCCAATTTACTATTGAAGTAAATTGCCAATTTACTATACAAGTAAATTTCCAATTTACTATTGAAGTAAATTGCCAATTTACTATTGAAGTTAATGGCCAATTTACTATTGAAGTTAATGGCCAATTTACTATTGAAGTTAATGGCCAATTTACTATTGAAGTTAATGGCCAATTTACTATTGAAGTTAATGGCCAATTTACTATTGAAGTTAATGGCCAATTTACTATTGAAGTTAATGGCCAATTTACTATTGAAGTTAATGGCCAATTTACTATTGAAGTTAATGGCCAATTTACTATTGAAGTTAATGGCCAATTTACTATTGAAGTTAATGGCCAATTTACTATTGAAGTTAATGGCCAATTTACTATTGAAGTTAATGGCCAATTTACTATTGAAGTTAATGGCCAATTTACTATTGAAGTTAATGGCCAATTTACTATTGAAGTTAATGGCCAATTTACTATTGAAGTTAATTGCCAATTTACTATTGAAGTTAATTGCCAATTTACTATTGAAGTAAATTTCCAATTTACTATTGAAGTAAATTTCCAATTTACTATTGAAGTAAATTTCCAATTTACTATTGAAGTAAATTGCCAATTTACTATTGAAGTAAATTGCCAATTTACTATTGAAGTAAATTGCCAATTTACTATTGAAGTTAATGGCCAATTTACTATTGAAGTTAATGGCCAATTTACTATTGAAGTAAATTGCCAATTTACTATTGAAGTTAATGGCCAATTTACTATTGAAGTTAATGGCCAATTTACTATTGAAGTTAATGGCCAATTTACTATTGAAGTTAATGGCCAATTTACTATTGAAGTTAATTGCCAATTTACTATTGAAGTTAATTGCCAATTTACTATTGAAGTTAATGGCCAATTTACTATTGAAGTTAATTGCCAATTTACTATTGAAGTAAATTTCCAATTTACTATTGAAGTAAATTTCCAATTTACTATTGAAGTTAATGGCCAATTTACTATTGAAGTTAATGGCCAATTTACTATTGAAGTTAATGGCCAATTTACTATGGAAGTTAATGGCCAATTTACTATGGAAGTTAATTGCCAATTTACTATGGAGGTTCATTGCCAATTGAATTCTACTATTGAAGAAAATTTTAAATTACTAACAAGCAAGTGCTTTACTATTGAAGAAAATTACGAAATACTTAATTAAGCAAATGACTAATTTATTGTAAAACTAAGTAAGATTCTACAGATAGCAAATCGAAAACGAAGCTCCATATATTTTTGTGTTTTTTAAAATACATTAATTAAAAACTATTCCATGACTAATGCGTGGATAAATTTATTTAAATTTAATGATTTTTAAGAAATCGCAAATAATTGGTATTAAAAAAATGGTGGGTTTTTCAATGGATTTTATCTTCAGTGTACGGGAGTTTTAGAAATGACCTAATATTGGACTGGGCTTTCGTGACCACCTTGAATCGAAGGACAAATCAAATTGATTTACACGAAACAGCCCCAACGAGAAATACTGAGCGCCGGAAAATGAAATTTGGATTATTATAATCGTGGGTTTCTCTTTCCGTTGGCGTTGCTATGGAAACGATCTCCCCTCGCTTTGTTCGAGGATTATCCGGGAAGAATCTCTCCGGCCGCGTGTTTACTTATTCTCAAAGCGCCTGGAAATCCGGGAGCCTTGTAAGATATTTTAAAACTAAAAATAAGCGTGGAGCCCCGCAACTACTTACTATCTTACTATCTTTTAATTAATATCCTTATATACTTGTTGGGTAAGCCGGTCTAAGTTTACTATCTTACCTGTATATAGAACAAGCGTTCGTTACGAAACTTCCCGCGTGTTTGTTGTTAATTAAATGTCCCCCGTTTTTCCTGGGTATTTTATAAAGTATTGATTTCGTAGTTGTAGTAACGCTAGTTTGCTTTTTGGATCAATTGGCAATCGTCACCGTTTCAACTTATCGATTTTAATTATAAATAATAATTAAAACTCGTATTACATAACTAAAGTGGTTTTTACTTATTTTGAATACGTAAGAAGTCGTTATCTATGGTATATTATAACTATTACACTGAAAAAATTGGACTAGAATTCGAGATTGAGACTGTAAATGAAAAAGTGATCTAAAATTCAAGTTTGCGAGTATAAATACCAAAATTAGACTAGAATTCAAGTTTGCAAGAGTAAATACCAAAATTAGACTAGAATTCAAGTTTGCAAGAGTAAATACCAAAATTAGACTAGAATTCAAGTTTGCGAGTGTAAATACCAAAATAAGACTAGAATTCAAGTTTGCGAGTGTAAATTCCAAAATTAGACTAGAATTCAAGTTTGCGAGTGTAAATTCCAAAATTAGACTAGAATTCAAGTTTGCAAAGTGTAAATGCAAAATCTAGACTAGAATTCAAGTTTGCAAAGTGTAAATGCAAAATCTAGACTAGAATTCAAGTTTGCAAAGTGTAAATGCAAAATCTAGACTAGAATTCAAGTTTGCAAAGTGTAAATGCAAAGTCTAGACTAGAATTCAATTTTGCGAGTGTAAATACCTAAATTAGACTAGAATTCAAGTTTGAGAGTGTAAATACCGAAATTAGACTAGAATTCAAGTTTGCAAAGTGTAAATGCAAAATCTAGACTAGAATTCAAGTTTGCAAAGTATAAATGCAAAATCTAGACTAGAATTCAAGTTTGAAAGGTGTAGATGCAAAGTCTAGACTAGAATTCAAGTTTGAGAGTGTAAATACCGAAATTAGACTAGAATTCAAGATTACGAAAGAAATGGTAACTTTCACCCCAACAATTCCATATAATTAAGACGTTAGCATTTAGTTTCGCGTTTCATTTCGGATCAATAATTGTCTTTAGTCAAATATTAATTCAAATGGTTTTATTGAAAATGAAACATTTGACTTTCATTTTTAAATTATTATAATTTTTGCCATGAGTTAATTTATTTTTCGTTCCAATACAATGTCAACAAATCATTGTTATAAAATTAATTAGTCTTAATTAAGTGAAAACGAAACGAATTAACTTGATTATTTAAAAATAAAGAATTTGTAATTATTTTAAATAAAACCCCCGTTGGTTTCGTATTTACCGCGTTCGTGCGTAGTGCGCCCTATTTGATGCCATCTGGTATTCAACGCTTTCAACCATTATTTTTATTATTTAACGTTTACCGTTAAAAGGTTATTTTGGACCATTGTTATTAGACTATCCTATATTTTAATATCTAAATTCCGGAGTATTTTTCTACCATAAATTCAATACGATTTTTATTATCAAACAAATATTATTATTAATGACCAGATGGCGAAACCGTTATAAGAAATCTTAACGAATAGAAATATATTTAAATTTATTTTAGCCAGGAAAAAGTGGGTTTAGTTTAACAAGTTATTTTTTGGGGTATTATTCCTTTAAATTTATGCTAATCTGTGTTTATTTTATCGACCAAATTTCAGACTTCACTGCAAACACATTATAAATTACTATTGCCAGATATATGAATTATATAAAATTTACTTTATGATATTTGTATATATTTAGACAAATACTGATATTTAAATATAAACTGTTTAACCTAGATTGGTTTTAAACCAGACCACAATATATGTTTTGGTACTACCGAAGTTCCTTGGAATATATTTTCTAAACATTTTCCGGCTTAGATTCCCGATATCCTCGACAGAGGGCGGCACAGTTTCCGAACGATAAAAGAAGTTTCATTCAGCAGCTGCTGCTGCATGTCGGTCTCAAGTGGCCTAAGCTCGGCCAATTTTAGAAATATGTTATGATACCCGTAAAATACGGATAAATAACAGTTTTGACCAAAAAAATTATTTAATATTGATACAAAAATGTGTATACCAAAATTATATTACATTCTTCATTGCATTCTATTATATGTATATAATAATTTAATAGTAATACTAGTTAATAAATTTAATTGATGTTGAAATTAATAAGTAAAGTTTATTGAAATTAATATGAATTAATAAAACTCAATTTAAATTAATATTAATTTTAAATTTCAATGAAATTAATATTAATTAATAAACTTAATTGGAATTTATATTCATTTTTAAATTTAACTGGAGTTAATATTAGAAAATTTAACTGGAGTTAATATTAGTAAAATTTAACTGGAGTTAATATTAGTAAATTTAACTGGAGTTAATATTAGTAAATTTAACTGGAGTTAATATTAGTAAATTTAACTGGAGTTAATATTAGTAAATTTAACTGGAGTTAATATTAGTAAATTTAACTGGAGTTAATATTAGTAAAGTTAACTGGAGTTAATATTAGTAAATTTAACTGGAGTTAATATTAGTAAATTTAACTGGAGTTAATATTAGTAAATTTAACTGGAGTTAATATTAGTAAATTTAACTGGAGTTAATATTAGTAAATTTAACTGGAGTTAATATTAGTAAATTTAACTGGAGTTAATATTAGTAAATTTAACTGGAGTTAATATTAGTAAATTTAACTGGAGTTAATATTAGTAAATTTAACTGGAGTTAATATTAGTAAATTTAACTGGAGTTAATATTAGTAAATTTAACTGGAGTTAATATTAGTAAATTTAACTGGAGTTAATATTAGTAAATTTAACTGGAGTTAATATTAGTAAATTTAACTGGAGTTAATATTAGTAAATTTAACTGGAGTTAATATTAGTAAATTTAACTGGAGTTAATATTAGTAAATTTAACTGGAGTTAATATTAGTAAATTTAACTGGAGTTAATATTAGTAAATTTAACTGGAGTTAATATTAGTAAATTTAACTGGAGTTAATATTAGTAAATTTAACTGGAGTTAATATTATTCATTACATTTCATTGGGATTGATATTATTCATTACATTTCATTGGGATTGATATTATTCATTACATTTCATTGGAATTGATATTATTCATTACATTTCATTGGGATTGATATTATTCATTACATTTCATTGGAATTGATATTATTCATTACATTTCATTGGAATTGATATTATTCATTACATTTCATTGGAATTGATATTATTCATTACATTTCATTGGAATTGATATTATTCATTACATTTCATTGGAATTGATATTATTCATTACATTTCATTGGAATTGATATTATTCATTACATTTCATTGGAATTGATATTATTCATTACATTTCATTGGAATTGATATTATTCATTACATTTCATTGGAATTGATATTATTCATTACATTTCATTGGAATTGATATTATTCATTACATTTCATTGGAATTGATATTATTCATTACATTTCATTGGAATTGATATTATTCATTACATTTCATTGGAATTGATATTATTCATTACATTTCATTGGAATTGATATTATTCATTACATTTCATTGGAATTGATATTATTCATTACATTTCATTGGAATTGATATTATTCATTACATTTCATTGGAATTGATATTATTCATTACATTTCATTGGAATTGATATTATTCATTACATTTCATTGGAATTGATATTATTCATTACATTTCATTGGAATTGATATTATTCATTACATTTCATTGGAATTGATATTATTCATTACATTTCATTGGAATTGATATTATTCATTACATTTCATTGGAATTGATATTATTCATTACATTTCATTGGAATTGATATTATTCATTACATTTCATTGGAATTGATATTATTCATTACATTTCATTGGAATTGATATTATTCATTACATTTCATTGGAATTGATATTATTCATTACATTTCATTGGAATTGATATTATTCATTACATTTCATTGGAATTGATATTATTCATTACATTTCATTGGAATTGATATTACGTAAGTGCATTAACAATAATATCAATTAGGAAATTGCATTGATACTAATATTATTAGTTAATTGCATTGATACTAATATTATTAGTTAATTGCATTGATACTAATATTATTAGTTAATTGCATTGATACTAATATTATTAGTTAATTGCATTGATACTAATATTATTAGTTAATTGCATTGATACTAATATTATTAGTTAATTGCATTGATACTAATATTATTAGTTAATTGCATTGATACTAATATTATTAGTTAATTGCATTGATACTAATATTATTAGTTAATTGCATTGATACTAATATTATTAGTTAATTGCATTGATACTAATATTATTAGTAAATTGCATTGATACTAATATTAATTAATAAATTGCATTAGAATATAATTGATTAAAACGATAGATTAAATTGAATTGATACTAATATTAATTAATAAATAACATTTGAATAGAATAAATTAAAATTATGGATTAAAATAATAGATTAAATTGCATTGATACTAATAATAATTAATAAATTAAAGTAGAATATAATAGATTAAAATGATAGACTAAATTGATTTTATACCAATATTAATTAATAAATTACATTAGAATAGATTAAAATTACAGATTAAAATAATAAATTAAATTACATTAATATTAATCAATATAAATTTGATCCGTCCTATTAAATGTAAAAATTTCCCCTGTCCAACTTCGCTGCCATCGAGGCCACGTATAAAGAAATGTTTCGGAAGCAATACAAAAATACGCATATAAGAAATGAGAAGACCCTTTTACAGGGGTACCGCCATTGTGTGTACATTTTTAATAATCTACTTGTTACTAGATGGCGCCATCAGTTTACAATCCGAAATAACAAAAATTATAATATCCGCGAAAGTCTAATTTAAATTGTGGTTATTTAAAAGCTGAAATTTTGTATAACTATATTTTCTAAAATATTTTATATAAACTTTCAGCTTGAAATAGCACTTACATTATATAATAAATATAAAAATTTGATTTTATTTTTTCAAATTTTGCGCCAAAATATCCACGCTGGTGTCATCTAGTGTAGAAATACGAAATTAAATTTTTATACTCGATGGCGGTTTCTAAAGGTTTGTTTCCCTGCATGTAATATGCGAAGTGGTGTATTGGTCCGTCATGTGAGACTCTCCTTGAGTGTAGCTTTACCGTCTGCTCGAGAATTCTCAAGAGTTCAATATTAATGTTACAACTCCACAAATATCGATCACTTCGTCAAATAGTGACATTCAATGTTAAAAAATACAATTGAATCGGAACTATTCGCTTCGGGGGGGGGGGGGGGGGAGGCGGGTAGATTAGTACGCGTACTCCTTTTTAGACCAACGAACGGAACGAATTGAAGTCAAGCTTAATTGTATAGAAAAACGGAAGAAAAAAATACGTTTTTTTTTTAAAGCGAAAGTGGAGTGAAAAGGGGCCGGCGTTTCGAAGTAGTTAATCGACGCGTTTTTTCCACGAGTTATAGAAAAAAAATTGTTATTAGAACCTAACCCTCTCTTTTAAACGTGTTCCAATCACGTAGAGGTAATACTGCTCGAGCCACGTCAAAGATTGTAAAAGTAAAAAAAAAATATGAAAAGTTGATTTTTTTAAGGGCACCTTAACACCGGGTGCTTTCGAAGGCGATTTTTGGATGATAAATAAAAAGTAGGTTCCTCCCCTCCCCCCTCCTCTGCCTACTAAAAGCGCGTGTATTAGCTACTCATTATTCACGCGCGTGAATTCGGGTTGTCAATTTGTAGGCCTTTCCTACCAGCAACAGGGTGAAACATTCTAGCTTTCGTTTGTCTCATTAGTTTCGATGGCATTTTTCATTTTGTTTGTTGTGGAAACCAAATGTGGGGCGCTCTTTGTAGTAGAACGAGCGTTCAATAATGGAATGAGGTTACTAGCTACTACTAAACGTTTGACAGTAGACACGCGCTCATTTAATTTCTAGATTCAATGCGAGAAATACAATTACTCAAACAGGGGAAAAAGAATAACGATTTATCGAATTATTAAATAATTTGTTCGCCTTGCTTGATTTATTATTTTTAATCTCGAATTGCGCGATAGAATCCAATTATTTTATTAAGTTATTGTTAAGGTACAAATAATTATTTAAGGGCAAAGTGCCTAATCCATAAACGCTAGGTACCTAACCTAATATATTTTAAAACCTTCTAGCGTTTTAAATAAATAATTTATGCATTACTTGATAACTAAAACGTATAATTGGATATCTCCAAACATTATTTTTACTTGGTAACTCAAAATTATAATTGGATATCTCAAAGCATAATTTTTACTTGGTAACTCAAAAGTATAATTGGATATCTCAAAACATAATTTTTACTTGGTAACTCAAAAGTATAATTGGATATCTCAAAACATAATTTTTACTTGGTAACTCAAAAGTATAATTGGTTATCTCAAAACATAATTTTTACTTGGTAACTCAAAAGTATAATTGGATATCTCAAAACATAATTTTTACTTGGTAACTCAAAAGTATAATTGGATATCTCAAAACATAATTTTTACTTGGTAACTCAAAAGTATAATTGGATATCTCAAAACATAATTTTTACTTGGTAACTCAAAAGTATAATTGGATATCTCAAAACATAATTTTTACTTGGTAACTCAAAAGTATAATTGGATATCTCAAAACATAATTTTTACTTGGTAACTCAAAAGTATAATTGGATATCTCAAAACATAATTTTTACTTGGTAACTCAAAAGTATAATTGGATATCTCAAAACATAATTTTTACTTGGTAACTCAAAAGTATAATTGGATATCTCAAAACATAATTTTTACTTGGTAACTCAAAAGTATAATTGGATATCTCAAAACATAATTTTTACTTGGTAACTCAAAAGTATAATTGGATATCTCAAAACATAATTTTTACTTGGTAACTCAAAAGTATAATTGGATATCTCAAAACATAATTTTTACTTGGTAACTCAAAAGTATAATTTGATATCTCAAAACATAATTTTTACTTGGTAACTCAAAAGTATAATTGGATATCTCAAAACATAATTTTTACTTGGTAACTCAAAAGTATAATTGGATATCTCAAAACATAATTTTTACTTGGTAACTCAAAAGTATAATTGGATATCTCAAAACATAATTTTTACTTGGTAACTCAAAAGTATAATTGGATATCTCAAAACATAATTTTTACTTGGTAACTCAAAAGTATAATTGGATATCTCAAAACATAATTTTTACTTGGTAACTCAAAAGTATAATTGGATATCTCAAAACATAATTTTTACTTGGTAACTCAAAAGTATAATTGGATATCTCAAAACATAATTTTTACTTGGTAACTCAAAAGTATAATTGGATATCTCAAAACATAATTTTTACTTGGTAACTCAAAAGTATAATTGGATATCTCAAAACATAATTTTACTTGGTAACTCAAAAGTATAATTGGATATCTCAAAACATAATTTTTACTTGGTAACTCAAAAGTATAATTGGATATCTCAAAACATAATTTTTACTTGGTAACTCAAAAGTATAATTGGATATCTCAAAACATAATTTTTACTTGGTAACTCAAAAGTATAATTGGATATCTCAAAACATAATTTTTACTTGGTAACTCAAAAGTATAATTGGATATCTCAAAACATAATTTTTACTTGGTAACTCAAAAGTATAATTGGATATCTCAAAGCATCTTTGTTACTTTGTATTTCAATATTTCATATTTGGCAGTATAATATTTCGCCTTGGGCATATTTAGACGCTAGGGGGCTCTGTGTTGAACTAAATCTTTATCATTTTAAAAATTATTGAATAATCATGTTTGTTAATTTTCATACTTATATCACTATGTTACTTATGCATAAAGTTCAGACTATATGTGGTAGTATAATATCATCCTAATAATAATTCGATACCTCATACTATATTTGTTAATTAGTATCTCAATTGCAAATAAATTGCGCTTATTTCGACAAATGTTATTGGTCATGAACGTACCTATATTTTACGCCATTACTATGGTTACAAATTATATGATAAATAAATGCAATTAACAATTTTAATAATTTTGACCGCCATTTTCCAATATGGCGCCTTATTCTTACCCGAGAAAGAAAGGGAGATCACAGCCCCTTCGCATCTATAACTAAATACACTTTTATAATTGTGATTACGTTTTTCCACACATTTGCCACAGGTTTTTCTTAATTAGGCTTCGCTTCCGGGCCTGACTGTGAATTTCCAATTTGATATACGATAAAAAAAACTATATAAAATAAAATTTTATCTTTGATCATTTAGCGTCATAAAACGCGTTAACATGAGAATTAGGATAACAGTTACGGGTACCTTTACTGACTTTGACCGCCATTTTTCAAGATGGCGCGGGTCGCTATTTAACATTTTAATCTATAATTAACCAAGTTCTCACAAAACTTTCAATTTCTTTCGGGTTAGAACATTTTTTAATATGATATAATTAATTATTAATTATAATGATCAATATTCAAAACATTACTTTTTTCTAAAATTTCCAACGCATCTATTTGACCCCCCTGGCGTTTTTGGTACAATTGTAGCCCAGTCTCCATCGCCGATCCTACGCCACCAATATCTACTATTGGCGATTGAATGATATCAGGAATCCATACCTCTACTTGGAATGCCCCGCCTACGAGATAAAAACACCCCTTTGCACGCGCTCCCCTCTCACGTTGATCTTTGTTAAGTTAACATAAGCTACGTTCACACTTACCCTTAAATTCGCTTCGTTTAGATAACTGGTTTTTAAAACCAACGTGAGAAATCGCTTCGTGGTGGTTCGGGAAGCAACTTGTCCAAGTCAGTTCGCTTAGAATCGCTTTCAAAACGACCAGGCGAGGAAGTAAAATTACTCGTACTTTCAAAAATAATGGGGATAAAATTCTAAATAATGTCAAATAATAGTAAACATGATTAACTAATTGTTTTGGGATACATTTTAGTATTTTCAAAATTCTAGTCATAATTTGAAATGACGTTAAGCCTTGGCTATAAGCGAACCGGGGTGAAGCGATTTCGCACGTGTGAACCAAGAATTATCGTAAGTGGTCAAAACTGGCATACAAACCGACCTAAACTTGGTTTTAGGCTCTAGTGTGAACGTGGCTATAGTGACGTCAAAAAACCGCCAGCCACACCGAGAAGAAAATCTGCCGCGATAATCATTCCAAGTAGAGGTATGGATTCCGGATGATATCAATATCATTGCGCGACAATATCCCATTGTCTCTCTAATTTACACGACCTTTTCATGTACGAAACAACATTTTGTCTTCGCGGAGGTTGACAGAAAATCCGTATATTTCATCCGGCGAATCAAATCGGAGTAAATACTTCCTATGGGTTCTTAATTATTTGTATAAAACCGTTTAAATCTGGGCTAATTTCAAGCCTGTCTCTAATTACACAGCATTGAAAACACAGACGCCGCGGAAAAAAAGCGACTCTCTTCGTATTCAACGAGACGAACAATTAGCCCATATATACAATTAGCGTAATTAATCCCACGAGAAAAATGGTGTTTTGGGGTCTGTCAACCCAGTCCTTGTCACCCCCCCCCCTCCGCCCCCTACAGCGGGGACGCTGACAGTTTGTTTAGCCGCCTGTTTGTCGTTTTCACGTTAGTTTTCCCGAATGAAATCACAACAACGCGATACAAATGAGCTCGAAACATTGACGAATTTACAGTCTCTCCTAAACTACGGGTTCTTTGTATGCAAATTAAAGTAAAAAAGGTTTATTTTTTATTCCCTTTTTACCTCATCAAGTCGTTCATAATGCGTCAAAAAAATCTTCGTCGAAATGAATTTTCTAAAGAAACGTTAGATACTATTACCAGAAGTGTATAGGAGATAAGTATACATCTTGGTTGTAAACAGTGCCTAATTAAGGATATAATAATAAAAAATAATAATAATCAGCTAGTCTAATACCAAGGGACAACTTTAGGCATAAGTCATCAAGCCCAAAATAAACCAAAATTAGGCTAAGAGTGGTAAGTATGTCACATTTATCACTACCCAAAATGACTTCAAAACTGAAAAGTTTTGGGTAGTACTCAATTTTAGAACTACCCAAATAGGGAAGAACCACCCACTAAAATATTCCCTGGTTATATGACGGCTATGGCCCATACGCGTCCAGATATGACGTCTAGGACCCATACGCGTCCAGATATAACGTCTAGGGCCCATACACGTCCAGATATGACGTCTAGGGCCCATACGCGTCCAGATATGACGTCTAGGGCCCATACGCGTCCAGATATGACGTCTAGGGCCCATACGCGTCCAGATATGACGTCTAGGACCCATAAGCGTCCAGATATGACGTCTAGGGCTCATACGAGTTCAAGTAATAATAATAATAATAATCAGCTAGGCTAATGCCCAAGCCACCACCTTAGGCCCAAGTTATCTAGCAACTTATAATGCCTTTAAACAGATGGCTGGGTTACGGTTACAATGCGTAGGAGGGTGGTGGCAAGCCCTTCATGCGAGTTCAGATATGATGTCTAGGACAAATTCAAGTCCAGATATGATGTCTAGGGCTCGTACGAGTCTAGATCTGCTGTCTATAGGACCCATTCAAGTCCAGATATGATGTCTAGGGCTCGTACGAGTCTAGATCTGCTGTCTATAGGACCCATTCAAGTCCAGATATGATGTCTAGGGCTCGTACGAGTCTAGATCTGATGTCTAGGACCCATTCAAGTCCAGATATGATGTCTAGGGCTCGTACGAGTCTAGATATGCTGTCTAGGACCCTCTTTAACAGAGTTGTATGATCACTTAGGCTCTAGCGAGTGTAGATAAAGATTCAACGTGTGATTAATCAACATAACAAGAACGCAAGCGTGTTCAACCAAAAGGAAAGGTATCCCACCTTCAAAAAACTATTTGGATTTAAGGTGTTCTCGCTTTAGGCCACGCTACAAGTACAACGAATCGTCCGTGTTAGAATTAACGCGACATACATAGTCAATGAACCACGTACTGACCCCATACCGTTCGTGGTCCTGTAAAATAAAAATTTAAGTTCATAGTTCGTCGCCAGATGGCACGGTCAATCTTCCCTATTAAATCGATTATCAAAGCGTTACCGCTAACAACAACCCGTAGATTTAGGTCTATCCTAGAAAATAGGAATTTATCGTTAATTATTTTGCGCTTAATTAATGATATCCGACCTTGTTTAACCTTAAGCGTACAACCTCAAAACCGGCGATTTTATTTTTTCACGATTTAATAGTCGCCAATAGCCATTTACCTTTTATGGTTGACCCCTTTTCTCCGAGAGTATTCCGGTTATGCTGGCTGCTAGATTGTAAATTTTATCTCGTTCTCCGCCGCTTTATCTCAATATCGGTCCGCCTACTCATTGCATTTAGCTCGGCTGACCGCTAGATGTCTCTGCAGAATTCGAATTAAGGGCGATTGAACTTTCGCTTGAGTGGAATCCTCCGCTAAATTGACTGTTCGTGTCTGAGTTATGAATTAAGATGACCAATTCCTTATTCATAAGTTCGTCTTCTTTCTATATTACCCTAGGTAAGGTAACATCCGTAAGTATGACAGTGAACGATTTCAGTTAATGATTGTCCGTCTCGGTGTGTTTTTCCATTACTACCAGAAGCTTATAATAATAATTTTGGTTATCAAAATGAAACCTTCGCGGACTCACCACCAAATCGCGGATGCGTACATCTCATCACTGCTCAAAATTTACTTTTTGTAACCATGTAAAATGTGTAAATCTGCATAGGAATGTGTACTAATTACTAAATAACTTCCTCTCTGTAATAGTACTAGAAACTAGCATTGTTTTCATCCCAAACGTTTTTTTTGAAAAATCAAAGGGACACGTTTCAAGGGAATAACAGGGATCAAGAGAATCATAACATTAGCAGGATAAGAAAGATTTAAAAGAAAAGTCCAGGTTTGGGTAAAACTTGGGTATATTTGAAAGATCATGTTTAAATATACTCAAAAATATCAGTCGTAAAATTGTATCTTTTCTTAATGACCATAAATTAATTTTTAAACGAGCGAAATTTACCCGTCAAGCGAGCTGCCATTTTCTTTCGTCTTCCCTCAGACAGACCGCACGCGGAGCAAGCGCGCACAGGGAACAGTGGGCTGTTATAGCACGAACAGCACGTGATTAAAGTCCTAAAACGTCACCCCGAAACAAAAAATGGCAGATTGCTTGGCGGTAAATTTCGCTCGTTTAAAAATTAATTTATCGTCATTAAAAACAGATACAATTTTACGACTGATATTATTGAGTTTATTTAAACATGATCTTTCAAATAGACCCAAGTTTTACCCAACCTGGACTTTTCCTTTTAACTATCGTAAATAAAATTTAGCGATTGGAGAATTGAAAGGGTCGTACTTAGCTTATTTTGTTACTTATGACACTATACTATATCATAATTTTCTGCAATAATTTGGGTATTTAATGCACAATGGGTCAACTTTGTTTGCATTTTCATTAGTTTAGATCGACTTTTATTCAACATCCTGAAACTTTAAAATTTATTACAAGATAAACGATATATTATCGTGCTTACAAAATCAACTTAATTCCGAGACAGCAAATGCAGTCCTCACTGTGGCGTCGACAATACCCAACTTTATTCGTATGTGATGTAACCGGTTTACCTATATATGGTGTTTGCAACGAACTGCGGGTAGATCATTTTCACATATTCTACGTAAGTAACCCATCCAAACCAATGTTAACAAAAGGTTAGTTTCTTCATAATAAGCCAAAAAATAGTCGAAAAAGTTGGAATGCGATGTGTTTTATCTGAAGCAGTCTCTCTGATAAATAATTTTTACGATATTCTTTAAATAAAAAAATATATTGCCCACTATTGGTCAAATTGGTCCTTATTGTCCAAGAAGGGAAAATGCATTATTTTCCATCTGGATTTTTCCACCTTGGAACACTGATTCCAAACTTATTTAAACGCGCCGAAACACTGATCCAAACTTATTTTAATGCGCAGAATCCCTGATCCAAACTTATTTTAATGCGCAGAATTACCGATCCAAACTTATTTAAACGCGCCGAAACCCTGATCCAAACTTATTTAAACGCTCCGAAACACTGATCTAAACTTATTTTAATGCGCAGAATCCCTGATCCAAACTTATTTAAACGCGCCGAAACACTGATCCAAACTTATTTAAACGCGCCGAAACACTGATCCAAACTTATTTAAACGCGCCGAAACACTGATCCAAACTTATTTAAACGCGCCGAAACACTGATCCAAACTTATTTAAACGCGCCGAAACCCTGATCCAAACTTATTTAAACGCACCGAAACCCTGATCCAAACTTATTTAAACGCGCCGAAACCCTGATCCAAACTTATTTAAACGCGCCGAAACCCTGATCCAAACTTATTTAAACGCGCCGAAACCCTGATCCAAACTTATTTAAACGCGCCGAAACCCTGATCTAAACTTATTTTAACGCACCAAACACTATAAAAATTGGCAAAAATAGTAACAGACGCAGATTGCCAGACGTGTTTTGAACGGGCGTTAAGGAAAGAGTAAACGAGAAATCCTGTGCATTTTCGAGATATAATTTTACAGATTATGCTAGGATATTGTAGGTTCTGTAGCTGATTTTAAGCCCCAGCACCTGTAGGTGATGCCACAAAGAGCCCCTACGCGGTTTCGCTCCGCAATCCCCGAAAATAAATCTTCGGAGTGTGCCCTTTCTCGAATGCAAATTGAAATATGTCTTTTTTGTATCGTAGTTCTTTCGAGTAAAAAGTGTAACCAAATATTTAGGCACGGTCAGGGAACTTCCAATATTTGAATAGTCACTGGTCAGCCGCCTGTATCGCCTTACCGCCAGTTGTAATGTCCGAGACCTCATTGTCCGCTCGGTTTACTCGATAATCCGGGTTTTAAAACGGGTTGGAACCCATTCAGCGGCGCGGTCAACGGTTGCTTGACCTTTGGTATCTTGATCCCTTAATTTTATACACCCTCGTAAATCTTGCCGCGTGCGAGGAAACTATTTATACCGACTAAAAACGCGCCAATTCGGGTTTTTTCGGTGCAGCTTTATCGCCAATGGCTTGACGAATGTATTGTATTCGATATTTCGACAATGCAGAGTTCTGCGCGTTCTGCGGTCTATATAAAAGGAAATATTGTATTGCGCATATTTTTCTCCGAGATATCGTAGCCTGGGGAGTTATAACGCTTAGAAGAATTCTACACAAGCTTCAAGACCAGAATCAACAAGCATTTTTTGCCACGAAGTATTCATTTTTGCTTTTGTTACTAGTATTTCCACAAAATAAGATTTTGAAATTCAAACTTCGTATACGCTACTAATATTTTCAGAAAATAAGATTTTGAAATACAAACTTTTTGTGCATTACTAATATTTACACAAAATAAGATTTTGAAATACAAACTTTTTGTGCATTACTAATATTTCCACAAAATAAGATTTTGAAATACAAACATTTTGTGCATTACTAATATTTCCACAAAATAAGATTTTGAAATACAAACTTTTTGTGCATTACTAATATTTACACAATATAAGATTTTTAAAATGTAAACGTTTCGTACGTTACTAATATTTCCACAAAATAAGATTTTGAAATGCAAACTTTTCGTACGTTACTAATAATTCCACGAAATGGAATTAAAAATTTCGAAAGATTTATTTTTAAAGATTTTAGTTTATTATGAGGAGTTGGTCACCCCAGTAACTAGCTGTGTACATCGTAGGTAATTAAGTGATTAAATGAATTAAATAACTGGAAATTTATATAAAGATGTAAGAAATCAATGTAAATGAAAGAAATCACTAAACGTTTAGGAAAATCAGTATTCAGTAATCAGGCGGTAATTTAGTATTAACGAAGATTTATGACATAAAATATTGTCAACATCCTTATAATCCCCATATGTCAGTTCGTAGCTCAACACCGCAAACCCTTTGATCCGAAACGAAAACATTTAAAAATCTTTTAAACACGCTCGAATAGACTCTCTGTGTGTCCGAGTTTCGCCATAAAAGTGCCCCGCTCCTCGTCCAGTTCGACCTCTCTTCCGCTCGGCCAGTCGCGAATGACCCCGGCAGCCGTCTCAAATTAAGTGGTGGCTCCTCCTTCCTTTCAGAGTTTCAACTGTTCCGAAAAACTCTCCATTCAACCGTTCCAGATGCGAAGAATCCCCCGCTGAATACGAATGGAACTCTCGCGTTTAAACGTTCCTAAACGCTTTTGGCATCGAGTCGCCGCTCTGACGATTTTTATTGTACGGCCCTGTTTTTAAACAAACTTACTTTTTTGGGTACCCACCCTGTCCTTTGAAACGTCCTGGACAAATCACTACCCTTTTTTCCAAGCCAATGGATTCTTTGTCCTAAAATTCAACTTCGCCGGACTCCGCGTGGCAACCCTTTGGGCACCTTCTTCGCGTCTGTTGGTACACTTGGAAATATTGAACGATGGAAAGCTTCGACTTCGGAACTGGTAGTAGGTGAGTCGGCTGGAATTGTTGTCGATGATAATAATGGGGCGAAGTACGCGAGTTCCTTCGGGGGTCTAGACCCCTTTCAGACGATACTATCCATCACGCGGGACTCGTGATGGGAGATTTAAGTATTGTAGTGTAAAAGCCATCCTATTTCTTGTCGAATGAGAGGGATAAATCGTTTAATAGTTGTTTGTAGATTTAGTTGATAGAGTCGCTTCGGTATCTCTATATATAGACTGGTTCGCACGCGTGTTTTCCCGTTTTTTTTTTCATTTTCCGCCCTGCCTTCTACAGCGCTGTCAGAAGGACGCGAACTGCGGAAAATGGAACATTTCGTGTCCGTATGAACACGGCCAAAGAGGTTTTTTAACATTGTTTCGACCATCAACCAAGCCCAACTACAATCAAAGTAGACGAAACCTCGAAATCCCACTGAAGCCAGTCATCGCTCTAAACATAGCGCAACGGAAGACACTTTCCAGAGACAAATCATACTAACTTTCTTCCGAATAGTAGCTAAAACAGTCGACATTAAGGCCGACATGTTATTAAGTGGTATCGACACATTAGGCTTCAATGTTTTAAGACGAACAACTTTTTAAAATCATTACGAGTAAGATTTGAAAGCTAAAATCTAAAGTTATTCGTAATCATTTTAAATCCGAAAATTCATTTTATTTAATGACCCTACGAAGGGGTAGTTACCGATTAAGTCTTTATTCACCTAATTTAAAACATCGGCTGATTTCCAATGATTTATCTAAATTCTCTGATTTCCAATGATTTATCCAAATTCTATGTGATTTCCAGTGATTTATATAAATTCTCGGTGATTTTTTATTAATTATTCAGTGAGATTTTTGGTTATTTTTCACTAATTTATCAGTGAGATTCTTGGTAATTTTTTTTATTAATTTCTCAGTGAGATTTTTGGTTATTTTTCACTAATTTCTCAGTGAGATTTTTGGTTATTTTTCACTAATTTCTCAGTGAGATTCTCGGTGATTTTTCACTAATTTCTTAGTGAGATTCTTGGTGACTATTTACTAATTATCAGTGAGATTTTTGGTTATTTTTCACTTATTTCGCAGTGAGACTCTCGGTTATTTTTCACTAATTTCGCAGTGAGACTCTCGGTTATTTTTCACTAATTTCTTAGTGAGATTCTTGGTGACTATTTACTAATTATCAGTGAGATTTTTGGTTATTTTTCACTAATTTCGCAGTGAGACTCGGTTATTTTTGACTAATTTCGCAGTGAGACTCGGTAATTTTTCACTAATTTTGCAGTGAGACTCGGTTATTTTCACTATTTTCTCAGTGAGATTCTCGGGTATTTTTCACTAATTTCTCGGTGATTTCTAGGGAGTTTCTTAAGCTATCCTCGGATATTTTTCACTAATCTCTCGGTGATTTCCAGTTAATTTCTTAAACTATTTTCCGTGATAACCCACGAATTGTACACCAAATATTTGATTAACGCCATTACTATTAATTGTTTAATTATTATTAAAGAACTACATATCCTTTCAACTATACCTTAACCAATTTTTTTTCACTTTCAATCAAATAACATAGTTATTTTCAAAATTCCACTGGCGCTATTTTTAGCTTTTAACGAGCGACTATTGGCTCGGGCACTTATTTTTATGACAGAAATTGGAAATGAATATGGCCAGTATATCTAGCCCTGGCCCAGGCGCGGGGAAGTCTCCTCGCTTCTGGCATCTTCAAGACGACCGCCGCCGGGGGATCAGACAGCGCCATAGCAACCGAGAGTAAGGGGCAGTTGATCTTCGCCATCCCCCGACATTTTTTTTACTCTTAAAAAATCAAAAAGGGGTCTCAACCCCCTTTATTTTTTTACCGTGAGGGAAACTTGGTACTTTGGGGTGCATTGGACGTTGACCTTTCCCAAAGGGCTTCAGGGAGAGGACTTACCGGGAGGGGGGACCCTCGGAGGACCCTTGATAGTTTTCCTCTCCCTCGCATCCCCCCCCCCCCGAGGGTTCGCGTGAACCCCTTAATGTATTTTTTGAACTTTCATGGCTGGAGAAAACCATGTTTTTTCACCAATTATTAATACTCTCGTTTTTTATACGATTTGTGTCTAAAAATGTTTTAAATTTTCAGGATCTTTAAAATTAAATTGATAAATAATTGAATTTAACTGTAGAATTATTTTCAAAACACGAGAATTTTCACGAAGAAAATTATCAATAGTTTAGTAAAGATAGCTGAAAATTATTCGTATACTGGAAGTTATGATGACAAATATAATGTTATAGGTAAACACGAAAATTAAGTTAAAAATCACTGGAAATCAGTCACTGTTGTCAAGTTCGGGGCCCCAAAACTAAAGTCTACTCAGCGGCCTCAGCCTATTGGTTAATCCGCCACAGAAAATCATTGAGAACAGTGACAAATCCGTCGAAATCCATCGAAACATGGTAAGAATTCGGTGAAAGCAATCGAAACATTGTAAGAATTCAGTGAAAACCATCGAAACATTATAAGAATTCAGTGGAAGCAATCGAAACATTAAGAGAATTTAGTGAAAACCATCGAAACATTATAAGAATTCGATGGAAGCAATCGAAACATAATAATTCAGTGGAAACCATCGAAACATAAGAATTCAGTGGAAACCATCGAAACATTATAAGAATTCAGTGGAAACCATCGAAACATCGTAAGAATTCAGTGAAAACCATCGAAACATCGTAAGAATTCAGTGAAAACCATCGAAACATCGTAAGAATTCAGTGAAAACCATCGAAACATCGTAAGAATTCAGTGAAAACCATCGAAACATCGTAAGAATTCAGTGAAAACCATCGAAACATCGTAAGAATTCAGTGAAAACCATCGAAACATCGTAAGAATTCAGTGGAAACCATCGAAACATTATAAGAATTCAGTGAAAACCATCGAAACATCGTAAGAATTCAGTGAAAACCATCGAAACATCGTAAGAATTCAGTGAAAACCATCGAAACATCGTAAGAATTCAGTGAAAACCATCGAAACATCGTAAGAATTCAGTGAAAACCATCGAAACATCGTAAGAATTCAGTGAAAACCATCGAAAAATTGTAAGAATTCAGTGAAAACCATCGATACATGGTAAGAATTCAGTGGAAATCATCGAAAAATTTTGATAAATTGCTCAAAATCACGGAAATATTGCGATAATTCGCTAGGAACTATCGAAAAATAGTAATAAATCGATGGACATTACAGAAACAATTATGAGAAATCACTAGATATCACACAATATTTAAAAAGAAATCAGTAATCAGTTGTACAAACGTTTTAAGAGTGAATATCCTGGTGCCAAAAACAAATAAATCAATAGGCGGATGAACGCGCCCATTTTGCCGACGCGATGAGTGGGGTGTTAAACGTAACATAGTAGAATTTAGTGTTAGGTGCAAAAGAACCCTAAAATGACGGTATTTTATCATTACGTTTTAAAATAAAGAGTTCAACTTCGTTATTTTAAAGAAAATTGTAGTTTTGTTTTTCAATAACGCTATCGAAACTACGCCATGGTTGAAATCGCAACTGCTATATTTTGTAATATATGGCGAAGGTGCTTTTGTAAGCGCACGGTGCGTATCTTGGGAAAAGGTAAGGTGTCCCCTTTGAGTTAACCCGGCAAAGGGTAAGGGTCAACAACAGGATGCAAAAATCGGCATGGATTCGAATCTTTTCCCATCATATTTGGAGAGCGGGCATTTTTATTTGGGAAGAGCCCCCGCGTTTCGATCAGAAAGATTCTTCGCGCGGAGATCTCCCGGCGCGGAGCACAATGCGGGCCCGTGACATTTTTGACGGGAAAAAACAAACTCGCTATAGACGCTTTGTGACGTACCGCGGGTCATGCCCCCTCGACCCCTTCGCCCGCCAGAAACGAAGCTATTGTGAAGGGGGCGGACTAAACACGGCATTAGCCGGAGCTCTTAACCATTGTATCGGTTACGGAGAGAGCCACGATCAAAAAGGGAGCGAAACCTTTATTTTGACTGCGTCTTCGTAAGAAAAAGTCTCGAACGGGATTAGGAGTCGCTGCTAAAAAAGCTTTTTTTATTTTGTTGTAAAAACATCGCGCTTTTTTCTTAAGCAGGGGGTGATTTCTTAAGAGGCTGATCCCGCACGGAGAACCCCGAGAGAAGGATGTTTACGACGGAAATCAGTCTTATAGGAATCCATTAAGAAGTCGCCGCTTCAATCCGTCGGAAGGCACTCTCGATTCTAAAACGATCGTTAAGAGATAACGAGAGAGGAAAACTTCTCGTAAGACCCATTGATATATTTTAATTGTTAACGAAAATTCGAAGTGCAATTCCGGTTGGTCGTTCGAAGTGTTGTTCAAGTGGCACCATAGATACTGAAGCGCAACAATTATACAATACAGGGTTGCCACACGTCAGGGAAAACAGGGAAATCAGGAAAAAGTCGGGGAATTTAAGAATGGACCTAAAAAGTCAGGGAATTTTTAGAATTTGTAAAAAGTCAGGGAAAAGTCAGGAATTAAATTTTATCTTGGCACTTTTTTAAGGTTTTTTTTTAGACCAGATCTATGACAAATTCTATGATTATCATTTATTTCCTTGAAAGTTTGGCTAATTTTTTCAACATTGCAATAACCTTTTTACTGAAATATAAGTTCATTAAAATTTATTAACTTCTGATAAAAGTCAAATATAAAATCAAAATTTGGCCTTAAAACGTCAGGAAAAATCTCTTAAAATAATCAGGGAAAACAGGGAAAAGTCAGGGAATTTGAATCTCAAAATTTTGTGGCAACCCTGCAATAGAAGAACTATTCATAATCAAGGTATGCGCGTGTTTCTTAGGTGGAGCCTTGGGTATTAGCAGAAGCCTATAATAAGAGGAGCCTCTAACTCCCGCGAGATCTTCGGTTTCCCCTTCCATAAAAACTTGTTGAGGTTAACGGTAATAGTTAGTGTAGCGAGCTGTTGGCTCGCGTGGCTTGCAGGGCTTGCCACCACCCTCCTACGCATTGTAACCCGGCTACCTGAATTAAAGGCTTTAAAAGTCGCTCGATGACTAATTAGGCCTAGGGTGGTGCCTTGGGTATTAGCCTCTTCTAGCTGATTTAACCGCCAACGTAAAACGTTTGAAACGTCTTGTTTTCGACACGGAGCAAAGAAGAAATGAACGCGCCTAGGACTAGCGAATCTAGTGAGCGCTATATTTAGTCTTTGTAGCCAAAAAGTAGTTTGCTCTCCAAAACGTCGGTTGGCAAATCTGAAACGTAGGTATAGATCATCCTTGGTTAAAACTTTAAACGCGAAAGGCGGGCAAGGCTTAAGGTTTTTCAAAGCGTATTGGGAAAATTATACGGAGATATCGCCTTCAGAATCACCATTATTGTTCATTAGTATGTATATTTATGATAGCAAATAATAGTTTTAACATTTATTACCTTTATAATGTAGAAATTACCAAGTTCAATCAAAACTTAAAATCCCCAGCAAAATCCTATGGGACTTATACGAGTTAAAATGTAAAGAATCGTCCGCATTTTTCAAATGTTTTCTCCGCTACTGCTCGCGTAATATGAATCGAGGCAAGGGCTATCCAATCATTCCAATGTTAGAAATTTTGTACATCTTATTTCAGATTTCAAGGGATTTCAATATTTAATTGATAAAAGTTATTAAAGCTACTAAATTTACGTGATTTCAAGTGATTTCACTGTAGATTTGTACACCTGAAGTCCTTCCGTATGAATATATCTAGAGGACTATATTTTCTGGCCACATATCGCCTTAACAAATCTGTATCCCTCCGAATACATCTAGTTCGAAAACGAGACGTATCACGATTTTGGGCGAGCTAGAGGCTTCACTTATTAAAGGCTTCTAGTATTAGCTCTAGCTAATTTATATAATTGGAATTAGTTTTTTCGAAACAACGAATACGCTTTGGTTGATGTTAATGATACACATAGGTATATGCATCATCTGTGTTTAGAAATTTCGGGGCCCTTAGGCTTAAGCCTACTCAGCCACTAATTCGCCACTGATTGAAAGGAAAAGAATTAAACGTTCAAACGCGGAACGGCTTGTTTTTAACGTAACTAGCTCCAATCAACCCAGCTTCTGTTAACCCTGGTGGCAGAGACGTGAAATTTGTTAAACCACCAGTAACGTGAATGTTCATGCTTCCTTACTCGTACCATAAGTCTATATTATTGTGCCATAAGTTTGTCACTTGGGGAATATTTTACTGAGAGCCAGTGGCGTAGACAAGGGGGGGTTTCCGTGTCCAAACCTACCCCCCCCCCTTGGGTCTACCTTTGACTGTACTAAATTTCCAGCCCCTTCTTGACCCCCCCTCTTAACATTCACATACTTCGACCCCCCCCTTGATGAATTTCTGGCTACGCCACTGCTGAGAGCTAGTAACGGAGTGACGTCATCACAAGAACAAAATCTCCCCCTAGCGAGGCGCTGTCAAAGGCTACTTGTGACCCGAGAGCGAGCGGACTCAAAACGACAACGAAGCCAGTAATGCAGTCTCTCTTGCGAAGAATAGAAAGTGTTACACTTATGTTAAAATATTATACACTTATGCTCCTACTAACAATTTGTAAGTTCGAGACTTCTCAGTTTCAAAATTGCACGTCGTATTTCTCTAAATCGTGGAAAATTCAAATAGCCTTTCGGATGTGATATATTTGGGAGTGAAATTACACGGGCGCGCGAATTTGGGAAGGAAGTCGTAACTCTTTGAACGAACGTACTACGCTGCTATTGATACGTTTCCCAAAAGGGTGGTCTTTTCATTGGCAAATTGATCTTGAAATTTAATGGCGAAAAGATGAGAAAGTTAGCCTCCTCCCCACCAGTAACTCTTCACCCCGGGCGCCACCAAGCGAGCGCCAACCATTGTCTCCTTTCACCGTCCTCGAAGCCCCGGGTCACTTGGCAGCGAAACTCCGAAGAGCCCGGCGTGGTTCCCCGTCCGTCCGTTTGCTGAAAGGCGACGACGCCGTCCTTCGGGCGCCCATTAAAATCTTCCTCCCAGGGCGCTTTCCTGTTTACCCGCTTCACTCGGCGATTAGCGAGAAGCGACCTCTTTATTCACTTTCGCACAATGGCCATTTTAACTGCGAAATTACCCCTATTTAGTCCGACGAATATTTGATCCAATATATTTTATTCGCGTAGTTTTCTTAGACCCTTTGGCTCGTATTTGATTTTATTTCGCGAACCCGTACTTTGCTTCAATTGATTCGCTTTACACAATACCGCTTTCCATAATACCGCTATATCGAATAACACGCGTTTTAGTTTCCGGAATTTTAATGATTTTTATAAAATTTAGCTTTGATATCCAAAACGGACGCCTAGAGAAAATTTTAACGAAATCATCAAGAGTACCAGTCTTCTGTAAGCATACGACGGTTCAACCGAAAACGGTATATCCTTCAAGAAAAACAATTCTTCAAGACGACGTTTTCAGAATTTAGGTTAATTATTAAACGTTTGCTTTCTTAAACCACGTCAAATTCCAAATCGAATATTTGAAAAGTCAAATAGCCTGGTCAAATATTTTTAAATGAAAAAACAGGGACTGTTATATGCTCGAATACCAAATAGTATTTGGAATACCAAATAGTATTTGGAATACCAAATAGTATTTGGAATACCAAATAGTATTTGGAATACCAAATAGTATTTGGAATACCAAATAGTATTTGGAATACCAAATAGTATTTGGAATACCAAATAGTATTTGGAATACCAAATAGTATTTGGAATACCAAATAGTTTTTCGATTTGCTAAAAAGGGTAACAATATAGGTGTTTCCCATCATGGCGAAATGGCGATTGCAGCGCCACACCACGCTGGTCGCTATAAAGAAGTGTATATTTTAAGAAGAAAAATTTGGGAAATTTCATCCGTGTTCCCCGTTTGATAGCGTGTAAATAAAAAAAATATTTGAGATAGCAAATATTTTCGGTCTACTTCATCAGCAAAAACTAATATTCGCATTTGCAAGCTTTATTCGATTTGGTATTCGATTGAAGTATTTGCTGTTACTAAAAATCTTTTGCCTGACAGGCAAAATACCTGTTCATTGGGGTAGCGAGTAAAATACGCGACTTGCTATAATGAAGAGGCAAGCATCTCCACCAATTTTGCACGGTCATTCTAGAAATGACTTTTCAGTAAAATTTAACGACTGGAAAATATGGAACTGCCACACTTATTTGGAAAAATAATTATTAACTAATGGTTTCACGTATAGAGTTGTTCACCGAATACTCGGGAACTGTTAGCACATCACTAAATATTAAGAATCAAAAGTAATCAAATAATCCGAATTAAGCTCGACTTGAACGCGGTTTGACATTCAATTTGGACATCCTTCGATTAATCGATACGTTATCGGGCGCCGTCCATCGCCTAATCATATAATAGACATTGATGGTGGCAGATATCCCTCGTTACCGCCTCATTGTTAACCCTAATTTCTATCCTTCTCGGGTACATAATTCATCGCGGCACTCCCGTGACGTATCTCGTTACAAAAAAATAGAAGAAACTAGACACGAAGAGGCGGGAGGGACCACGCATACTGAAGGATCGGAAATAGACGCCACAGACTAGTACCTGAAATTTTGGGGACAATGTAGACAGCGTCGCTAACCCATTCCTCGGAATCACGTTACACAATGGTGTCGGGCAGATGTTAAAAGGAGCCGTATTTCACGCCCTCTCATTTATTACCGTAAAGAGAACCCCCAACACGGCAGTGACATCTAGCGGATCGAAACAGAAGCTAAGGGTGGTCACTGCGATACAAATTCGTCCGCAACAAGACGCCACGTTCAATAATAAAAGCCGCGCTTTTCATTTGATTTCCCGATCGATTTTTTTCGACGCCAAAGTGTGGGAAAAAAAGCGAATTACGAAAACATTTTGTTTCAAGTTTTCCATCGATCCGTTTTCGCTTTGAAATGAATAATGGATGAAAACTTCTTTCGTATAACGATTTTGAAGGAACATTACCGTCATTACGGAAAAGCGACGGACAGTCCTCACGCCCGACGTAACTTACCTACGAAGTTTTTTTGATATGGTTATTGTAAATTTTACCAGCTAAAACCTTTTACATCCATTAACAACAAGCTACGCAGTTGCAATAACGTAAATGCGCAAGTGGCGGAGTGGTTAGCACTTTCGCCTCGCAGCGAGAAGAGCCGGGTTCGATCCCAGCTTGTGGCACTGGGTGAACACTCGGAACCACTACTTCTGCGTTGAGTTAAAGGGGTTTACCGTCGAGTTCTTCAGTTGACGTTAACGGTAATAGTGTGTGTAGGGAGCTGTTGGCTCGCGTGGCTTGAAGGGCTTGCCACCACCCTCTTACGCATTGCAACCGGGCCACCTGTTTAAAGGCATTGAAAGTCGCTCGATGACTTGGGCCTAAGGTGGTGCCTTGGGTATTGGCGTAGCTGATTATTAAGTTGACTACGGACAAATTTGGCACAACTTTTACTACCTCACTTTACACCGAGGGGCTAACTACTTCCAATTCTGTACACCGATTACAGCGAGTACAGCCTTTGGTAGCGCTAAATCTGTAATCGATTACGTAATCACTTTAGTACAGTCAAAGCTGCAGGCTTGTACAATGATTACGGATTATGTTGCTAATATTAATTTAACTGCCAACTTGTTTGACGCTGATTATTGAAATTGTTTTATAATCGTGGCTGAAGATTACCAAAATTCCACTTGGTTCGTCCAAGCCCCCATTAACATTTGTTTCGCAAATTTTGACAAAAGACCTTTCAAACAAAATAAAGCAATAAGTTTTCAAACTCCATAACTTGTTTGGAAGTTTCCCGAAAAGAATTGTCTTGCAAAGACGTAATAATGAAGCTACAAGCGCGGATAAATTTGCCCGCAATATTTAGGTTGAAAGCTGTTTTTATGACGGGGGTTAGGGCCAAATATTTCAGACGATAAATTTTAACGATTGAAAAACAACAAACGAAAATATTAATATTTCGAAGTAGTACCGGTATTTTGTGATAAGTAATTTTTTCGCTGTTTTATCAAAACTTACGACTTAAAGGGAATATAACCTCTAACATTTCTGTATCCCCCCCCCCATAAAAAAGGTTGCGATATCGACGGCTTTGCTTAGAGGTTTATTACTGACGTAATCGCCAAAATTATTTATCAAAGAATGCGTTGGAGGTTAATCCGAGGGCACAGATATTTTTCTAAAATCCAGTTGATTTCCAGATCTTGAAAAGTTTTTTCTGACAAGTATACTGAATCAGGACCATTGTTCATCCAATTCTAAAGCTCTATAAATGGAATAGACCTTCTGGTTATTACTCTTAATCAGGGGCGGATCCATAGGGGGGCGATGGGGGCGATCGCCGCCCCTTAGAATACATGAAAAAACATAACAATTTTTGAAGTTGTTGAAATATATTTATTTGGTGAAAGACAATTTATAACACAAATTCTAGTTTGTGATTTCCCGACTTCGCAAAACGCTCAATTACTTTCTAGTTGTAGAAATTACTTCGTTTAAGCAAACGAAAATGAGAGCTCCACGTTACATTTTCACGCTCCATATAGGCTTCGAGCTTAGAAACGATAGCGCCATCTACTTTAATACCTGCCAACTAAATTTGTGAAGAAAAAGCAGACGACTTTTGAATGCCCATGATCACCCCTCCTTACTTGATGGCCTGGATCCGCTCCTGTTCTAAATTAACTACTAGAATAGATATCCTACTGCATATACTTGAAATTCAATACGATAACAGACAACGTCACCCGAATCATAAGCTCCCCGAGTGTTTCAACCTTAATTTCGCCTCCCCCCGGGTACCCCGGTGGAAGTTGGCCCTTTTTTCCACCGTGATTTATTGGTCAAGAAAACGTTATCTAATATGGGCTTATACCGTGTCTTTACATCTCGGAACCCCGTTTTAATGTAGAGAAAAGAGTTTTTAGAGGAAACGGCATTTTCTCCCCATTTTCTGCTACTTTTCGGCCATTAATTTCGCATTGACAGATCTGTCCGTCCGTCCGTTCGCGAATCAGATTTTCTTCGCCTCTTTCTCGGGCCCAATATCAAAACAACTTTGAAAGGGACCAGAAGAAGGGAAATGGGGTAATCCGCGCTAGAAAGGTTTCCAAATCAAACTTCGCGTCGGATAAGTTCGTGATAGTGTTCGGAATTGTTTATTCAATATCCACAAATTTTCCGATTTATTTAAAAAACGTTGGTAAAAAGAATATAATTTTAACTTATTTAATTATGTTTTTTACGCAACCAAGCATTAATTTTTAAAAAAGTGGTATTTATTTAAATAATTGTTTGTTTTATTAAAATAATAGGTTTATTCACCTTCGATTATTTAAACATTTTACAAATTTTATTCAACTATTGGTTATTTAAATAAATATTATTTAAATATAGCCGAGCTTATTTTATTCATGGATAAAAATTAATCGACTGCCGAACACTAGTTCGTGAGAGGCAAATTACATTACACTTTCGACAGTATTTTAAACGATAAAAAGTCGCCCTCTAAGATAAGTTAGAAAATGTGAAAGTTGAAAGTGTTGTAGCGTAGACGTAGCTTTAATGCACGCAGACTGCTTACCATACAATAGGGACGCACCGATATTAACAAAGTTATCTATCATAACCGTAGCATATATTATAAAATCATTGTAAAAGAAAGTTCAGTGCACTGTCATACCATTTTAATCTAATTTTTCATTAAAAATATATTACAAGAGCATATACGAATATGTTTCTTTTCATTTTACTTGATACATATTTTCTATCACAAATCGAATATCGTTGTTTTTTATTTGTTTACACTCGATCGTAACCCTCTGTCTAAAAAAACGTATGATCTGGCTTCTGAAGTCTGGCGAACGTGGCGCCGCTAATCAAATAAAATATTATCAATAGTTTGTTAATCGATAAATTTAGTTTTCCTGAAAATATTTTTCTAATACCGGTATCGGCCAATATCGGCTGTGTTTAAGCCGATATTGGCCGATACCGATATTAGAAAAATATGCCTAAATTGGCCGATACCGATATTAGAAAAATATTTATAAATTGGCCGATACCGATATTAGAAAAATATTTCTAAATTGGCCGATACCGATATTAGAAAAATAGGCCCAATTTGGCCGATACCGATATTAGAAAAATAGCCCTAAATTGGCCGATACCGATATTAGAGAAATAGCCCTAAATTGGCCGATACCGATATTAGAAAAATAGCCCTAAATTGACCGATACCGATATTAGAAAAATAGCCCTAAATTGGCCGATACCGATATTAGAAAAATAGCCCTAAATTGGCCGATACCGATATTAGAAAAATAGCCCTAAATTGGCCGATACCGATATTAGAAACATATTTCTAAATTGGCCGATACCGATATTAGAAAATAGGCCTAAATTGGCCGATACCGATATTAGAAAAATATTTCTAAATTGGCCGATACCGATATTATAAAAATATTTCTAAATTGGCCGATACCGATATTAGAAAAATATTTCTAAATTGGCCGATACCGATATTAGAAAAATAGGCCTAAATTGGCCGATACCGATATTAGAAAAATAGGCCTAAATTGGCCGATACCGATATTAGAAAAATAGCCCTAAATTGGCCGATACCGATATTAGAAAAATAGCCCTAAATTGGCCGATACCGATATTAGAAAAATATTTCTAAATTGGCCGATACCGATATTAGAAAAATAGGCCTAAATTGGCTGATACCGATATTAGAAAAATAGCCCTAAATTGGCCGATACCGATATTAGAAAAATAGCCCTAAATTGGCCGATACCGATATTAGAAAAATAGCCCTAAATTGGCCGATACCGATATTAGAAAAATAGCCCTAAATTGGCCGATACCGATATTAGAAAAATAGCCCTAAATTGGCCGATACCGATATTAGAAAAATAGCCCTAAATTGACCGATACCGATATTAGAAAAATAGCCCTAAATTGGCCGATACCGATATTAGAAAAATAGCCCTAAATTGGCCGATACCGATATTAGAAAAATAGCCCTAAATTGGCCGATACCGATATTAGAAACATATTTCTAAATTGGCCGATACCGATATTAGAAAATAGGCCTAAATTGGCCGATACCGATATTAGAAAAATATTTCTAAATTGGCCGATACCGATATTATAAAAATATTTCTAAATTGGCCGATACCGATGTTAGAAAAATAGGCCTAATTTGGCCGATACCGATATTAGAAAAATAGCCCTAAATTGGACGATACCGATATTAGAAAAATAGCCCTAAATTGGCCGATACCGATGTTAGAAAAATAGGCCTAATTTGGCCGATACCGATATTAGAAAAATAGCCCTAAATTGGCCGCTACCGATATATCCGTGCATCCCTCCTAACTGTAATTATTTAATATATTTCTTAAATTATTTAAAAATATTTCACACTATACCTATTTTCACAACTCTTTAATAACTATAAGCATAAGTAACATAATAAACATAAGTATGACACTTCCTATTCTCACAACGCTAAGTTCTTTAATGATAGTCTGTTTCGCCAATGACCATATAAATCATTATGTGGCAAAGCAATGGACAAGTTAATTCACGATTATATTAGTTGGTTATTTACCAATTTGAGACTTGAATGCGTTTTTACTCATATTTATAGCCATCAAACTATACTTTGGGAGTAATTTCGTCAGTAAAGAGTGAAAGAAGGGTTGAGTTTCCGGTTACGCGACTTCCGGTTACGTGACTTTCGATTACGAAATAACTCTACGACAGACTATCATTATCTGAAATCGTTAAGTGTCATACTTATGTCATTATGTTACTTATGCTATAAGCAATAATGTATTCACGTTTTAAGGCGGAGGGGCGGGGTTTAATAGACGATACCGTAGCTTCATTATTTAATTTAATATATTTGAAATAAATTTTAAATACTTTTGCATAATTATGTTAATTTTGGGTATCATCAATAACCGCTAGCACTATCTCAAATTTTTAATTTTATATAAATATTTAAAATAAAAAGTACATTTTTTTTATAAATATATAATTACTAGCTGGGGTACCCGGTATTTCCCGGGGAAATATGCCTACTGATATAACCAAGGAAAAAGCGCCAGTGACGAAACTCGGTCTTTTGGCTAAGATCAAAGTGTAGTATCTTGTACAAAGCGGATATACCTAATTATTAAATTAATTCAATTAATTAAAGTGGTTTTGCCGACCTATAGTATACCAAATGTGGTCGACCTAAGTTGAAAACTGTAGATTTCTATAGGGACCGGACAGACATATATACAAACAAACACTCTTGATAAGGACAACGAAATCTTAATTCTTAAGCTTGTTTTCCACTAGCGCGCGTCATAATGTTATTTTCTTTACGCGCGTAAAAACGTTTGAACGTTTCAAAGCTGAGAAACGCGTCGTTGCGCGCGCTAGTGGAAAACAAGCTTTAGACATTTCTGAAAATACAATCAAATCACCCTTCAATACTTGAAAAAGCGCAAGTCCCCATAAGATAGAATTTTGCACGTTAATTTCCGATAAATAATTCAAAGTATGATAATTGTCAGCAGTTTTCCCGTGTTGGAATTCGTAAAGGTAAGCTTTACGACAAAAACCGTTGCTTGTAATTCCTTTAGGGTAAAATAGGGTGCGCCACTGTCTATTGCATATATATATTTCCGATATGTTTCCACGTCATTCAACGTGTTATTTATCCCGAAAACTCATCCCTTTTTCCGCGCGGTTAAGTTTATGTAAAATTCTCTTTGGTCTCGCGACATTTTTTTATCTTCACAATAAAGATGAAATTAAAATAAAGTTTTTTTTGAGTGATCGTTTTTGAACATTACGGTCGTTATACGAGGCATTAAAATGTCCCATGATCAATTGTTACCCCTCTGCGTTCGTGATTTATCACTGGGGGTTATGTTCGACCAAAAAAAGTTATCTCGCCCCAAAAAAAATCGACTACATGGACTTAGCCAAGTTCGAACTTAGATTTCACCGTCCAGGTTTCGTCGCGAGTGGATATTCGTAGCAAAGCGATCGGGCTCTCAATCGTTGAAATTTAAATTTAGATATGGTTTTGCTGGTGGTCATATCGCGTGTTAAAATGACAATAGCGTAACATGGCGATTATGTACAGCATCCATCTCAGTCATGAATACGTTTAAGGCGCCCTTTCTGGTGGTATTGTGTCGTTGACTTTCAAATTGATACGCCTGCTGAACCACGTTTCCAATTTTTATACCTTTTTTAACTTTAAATCTATCAGAATGTAAAGCAAATTCTTCACCTTGCGGTAACGAATGAGAAAATATTAAACGTTGGGTACGTTCAGTAACGCGAACAATGTGGGCAGTGGTGGAGTGGTTAGCACTTTCGCGTGGCAGCAACAGTAGCCGGATTCGATTCCCACTTGTGGCACTGGGTGAAAACTCGGAACGTCGAGTAATAGGGAACTGTTGCCCCACGTAGCATGAAGGGCTGGCCGTAGTACTACCCTCCTACACATTGTAACCCGGCCACCTATGAACTTTAAATTAAAATTCGCTAGATGACTTGGGCCTAAAGCCCCATTTTCATGCTCGCTGGTAGCGGGTAAAAATCGACAAAATCCGCTTCCGCTACACACTTTTTCACTTTCCGCGTCGATCTGTTTCAAACAGATATTTTAGATTAATTTTCACGCTTGCGAGTGGTGGATGCGAATTTTGACGATTTTTATCCGCTACCAGCGAGCATGAAAATGGGCCTTAAGGTGGCTGAATTTGCGCCAAGCTTATTAAAATCACGATGTAAATAAGAAATCAGTACATACTCGATTTCATAGTAAATTATTTTACGGTAAGTTTAATAAAATTCACTGTTTTAAGTTTCGCAAAAACTATACCGTTAAATGCGGCTTAGCAAACTTACGCGTGAGAACAAGTTATGATTCGCGAATTTGGAATTTGATTTCCGAAGGTTTTCCGCAATCTGCACTCGTTGGCTGTTAAAATTTTACGGCTCTTCTTCATTGTGTCGGACACGAAACGGATTTCCCGTACACTCAGTACGTATCAGTATTGGAATGTCCCTTCTCATTATTCGGAGCTGGTGGCGCTGCTGGTCAATCGCGATGACATTATGGAAAGGACCTTCCCAAGTCGTAACGTCGCGTCGGCCACAATGACGCGTTTTTTATAGGGCCGCTACTATATCGATTGTCCGAGAGAGAGCTAGATTCGCAATGAAGAAATGGCAATAAATATGCAATAAAAGATTCCAGAAACATTTCGCCTTCCCGTTGTCGTCCAGTGTACTTGTTTCACTTTTATTTCATCAAGTCGAACATTTTACGATCTAAGGTCGCAACGCTTTCACTCCTCTTTCGGAGATGGTTCATGACGGTTGACTCGTCGACTGTCCGCTTATCATCAGATCGAAAACGTCCTTAATTAGGGTTTTAGTTGAATTCGCCATGCAACTGTATAGGGGTGACTTCCAATGATTTGCATAAAACGCGTTATGAACTAAAAATTTAAGATTATACTGATCGTGATTTTTATCCCTGTAACCAGTGGCTGATTAACCATTAGGCTAAGTAGGCTTAAAGGGGAACGGCCAAGCTTTTCCAAATATGACCTTATTTCCGTATCAAAAGATTAACAAGACGTTCAATATACTAACACGTACCTGTTTTTGTCTTGAAAAAATAGCTTTTGGCCCAAAAAGTTGAAACGAAAAATAACGCCAGGTGTTTGGGTTTGAATTTTCGCCGCCATCTTAGGGGCTGCCGCCAGCGCCCCTAACCCCGTATGAGCGGTTTGCGAACTATCCTAACTTTTAAAATCGCGCAATTTAGGCTTAGGTCTCTTATAACTGGAACGCGCCGCGCGTGCAAAATAAATTTTTGCGTCTTCAGCAGCGCGCGCTTTTACGTTGTTTTTCCGTCTCACCGACTTCTCACCAGGTGTCGCGGCGGACGCGCGCTTTTCGATTTCCCGAAATTTCTTTATTTTATTAAAAAATAACCACTCAATATTTTTTGATGCGGTTTTCGCCATAAATTTTAGTTTTTAATGGGCTATAGGGCTATCTAACTGGTTAAAGCTTGACCTTTCCCCTTTAAGCCTAGGAGCTTTACAAAAACGTAGGCTGAACTGAATTATACCACGAATTGAACCGATCGGTACCAAATTTAATCACCTATAGATCGATACACATTTGACAGAAGAGCGTTTGACAGGAGCCAAGCCATTAGATATTGATTTGTAAATACTCGAAGTCATAACAGATGGCGCGAACAGTCTGAAATGTAGAATTATTAAATCGTTTAAAACCACGAATTCTTTTCACGCTTATACTCATAGTTTTTACATAAAACATCAAATGTTCTTAGAAGTTATTTCTTTTGTAATAAATCAGTAAGTACTTATTCCTTTCCCGCCAAAAATCTGAAATTGACGCCATCTAGTATCAACAAAAGCACTTAAATCGAACTTTTTAAGACTTGTTGAACTGAATTATTTTTTCTCTGTAAGCAATTTGAAAATCGTTCTGTTGCGCGAGCATTTCAAGGGAAACTATATACTACGTCTTTTGTACTATTATGATCTTGAAATAAACCATTTATCGTATTTGCCTGACAAAATATTTATTTATAAGGACTAGGGTTTCTTGGAGGGACAACTTGTTTCATTTAAACTTTCGATTTTCCTGGATATTTTCCAGCGCGGCGGATGTAAATCTGGCCAGCAAATTCTTCCTAAAGCGTATGTTTTACGACACTTTTTTGCCATATTTTGTCCACTTCTTGCGCCAAGATTCGGTTTCCGTTATGATTTGTTTTTTTAAGAACCATATTCTTGAAAGAAAATATTTCTATATAAGCTGATTAACTTTTATATCCATTTTTATACACTTTTATACATCCTTGATTCATTCAATTAATTAGAATATATTTTTAATTTAATTTTAATTTAATTCTACCTTATTAGATTGTGTCTATGTTCGTTGAATTTATGTATTAAGGTTTTAAAGATTAACGATAAATTCTTTGAAGTTTGGTCACTGAATTTTTAATCCCAAACAGAATTTAAAATCTTTAGAGGGATTTTAAATTTTTTTTTTAAGAATGAAAAGGTACAGTTGGTTAAAATTACTACGGGAATAATTGCCTCAAATGTGTTAATCGTATATCTTCCATATTAAATCATAATTTTCAATATCGACGGTCACACCGATAAAACGAGGAAACGTTGTTGGCTGTTTTGGAGCGTGGTTATTTCCCTGGCGGTTAGAATTGATCTTGGCCTTGAGTTTTCATTTCCTTCCTCGATGAAGAAAGAAAAGTATGAAGCAAACGGGAGTCTCGAAGAAAGAGACTCGATAGACAGTTTGCTCTTGGACGATGTACTTCCTCCTCTAGGTTGATATACTTCATTCGCCGTGTGTTGTACGCGACACTATCTCTTCCGTCGTTCTGTAAGACTGAACAAGATTGTCCAACTCCTAAGCCTTTGTCTTTTTCCAACGTGACATTTTCTGCCGTTGACAGCGAAATCAATTCGGATCATTAATTTTCATGTTTTGGAGGAAAGTGTTCGATTTGCTGCTGGCTTTCAAAATTTCCTTTTTTGTTGGGCGTTTAAAAGCGCAAATTCACATTAACGAATCGAAAAATCAAATTTAATAAATGTATTTATATCGTAAGAATATTTTTTATTCTTTGAATGTGTTAAAATTATAAATAAACGTAGGTATATTTATTCTATCAATATATTGTCATTTTATGAATAAACGTACGTATATTTATTCTATCAATATATTGTCATTTTATGAATAAATTGATATTTATTTATTCCTTCAATATATTGTCGTTTTATGAATAAATGGATATTTATTTATTCTATCAATATATTGTCATTTTATGAATAAATGGATATTTATTATATGAATGTGTTAATTTTATGAATAAATTGATATTTATTTATTATATGAATGTGTTAATTTTATGAATAAATTGATATTTATTTATTATATGAATGTGTTAATTTTATGAATTAATTGATATTTATTTATTATATGAATGTGTTAATTTTATGAATAAATTGATATTTATTTATTATATGAATGTGTTAATTTTATGAATAAATTGATATTTATTTATTATATGAATGTGTTAATTTTATGAATAAATTGATATTTATTTATTATATGAATGTGTTAATTTTATGAATAAATTGATATTTATTTATTATATGAATGTGGTAATTTTATGAATAAATGTCCATGTATTTATTATATGAATATGTGTTATGTTATGGAAAAAAATATTTATTTTTTATATGAATAATTATTTTTACTTAATTAATGAATAAATGTATAAATAAATAAGTAAAAATTATTTTAGAAAATTACCTACGCGTACTCTAATTAACATTAATTGAAATTAATTGGGGATTTAAATAACAACGCCAAATTTATTTAACGAAATGAAACCTCCAGCGGAAAGTATAAAAATGAACGCGCTGTTCTAAAATCCCGTTGTTCGCGTTAACTCTGTCGTACCAAACAGACTAGACCATAACGAGATACTCGTCGATGGTATTTCGATGTTTCTTCGGTACACTGTCAAACGGGACGGACCGCCACCGGAACGTTTACGAGCGGGGTAGCCCGGGGAGGGTAGAAAGTAGACCCCTTTTTTTGTTCGGGTGGTCACACCAGCGCAGTCCACCGCGAAGGCGCAGCGAGCGAGAGAGATAGTGTCGGAACCCCCGAAAATCCAACTTTTTGCAGGCGCGCGGATTTGGTTCATCGACCTACCTGTAAACACGCGGGTTCCGACGGGGTCCGCTTACGACTTCGCTGGTTTCGCCATATTCCGGAACCAGTCTCGCCTTCGAAGTCGCCGGAGAAAGTAGCGGGTACCTTCGATACGCGAATCGTCCCGTATCGGAATCCGTGGCTCCGGTCGTGGTCCGCTCCCTTCCGCGCCAGAGGAGTCCCGCTTCCCGCCAGAGGAAACCGCTTCACCCTCGCGTCGAGATTGTGTCCTCTACAGGTGGATTTTCGGGCGTGTTCAAAGAATCGACGGATTATTATTAATCGGTCGCTAACTAATTTTAATCGAAGCTTCGAAGTGGTGCTTTTGTCGAAACGGAGGAAAATCGCAAAATGTGGGAAGGTCACGCTCCCAAGCATCGGTCGATTCCTCGCGTTTAGTTTCTCCAAAAGCGGCAGCCGATTTTCGTCGGCCAATTATATTTCGCGACAGAATGGACGTTTTTAAGATGGAAGAGCATTGCGGCGTGATGACCCCGCCGGTCACTTCGACGGTGAACTCGTCGGAAGCCCCCAAAATGACCGAATTGACTTTCGACCCCTCCGTGCCCGAATTTATCACGTTCTACGACCCTTCGCTGGTCAAGAAGGAGAGTTACGAGGAAAAGACCTTCTTCGACCCTCTGAGTGACCAGGCCTACGGCGGGCCCAAGGAGTTCACCAGCCTGCCGCCCTATCCGGGCACCGAACGCTCCGTCGTCAGCCCCAATTCCTCCGTGCAAACTTCCAACGGGTACGCGCCTTTGACCCCGGGCAGTCTGTCGCCTTGCAGCCCGGTCACCACCGTGTCCTCCAACGGGACTCTGTCCAGCCCGCCCCGCATCTTGCAAGGCGGCTCCTCCATGATGCACCCCTTCGAGAAACTAGGCCCACCCTTGCCCGAAAGCACCGTCGGAATGCACATAATGAAAGGATCGCCTCCCATCAAAAAACCCAACGGTAAGTCCTGGCATTCATCCCTTATGCTCTGAAAAATCTATCAAAAATTAGCTTTAGTGGGCTTCGCAATCACGCGAAAGTTTTAAATCGTGATTTTTTCCGCTTCTATTCGGACGCGCGAGCTTCCCAGTGTCCCCCGGAATCCGACGAAATGACACCCACTAGTTCGTCGACGTTGGTGCGCCGCGCGGGGAAGCGCCCAGCCAGGGAAGGTCATTACACTCCTCGCGAAACATTTCGCCGGATTTTGATTCATTCCGATTTCAATTCGTTTCAACTTTATTTAATATACTTTAAAATATATTTAGCTTTAATGTATAATTTTACAGCCCCTTTAAACTTACTAAAATTAAATTTTTAAGCGAAATATTTTATTTGGATATTTTGAGTGATTTAAATGTTATTATTTAAGTTTCTTAAGCTGGTGACACGTATAAAATATATTTAAAAATAATTATAGAAATATTCGCGGTTAAATTACGGAATTTTTGGGTTCGTTCCTCGATGTTGATATTTGGAGGTCATTTACCCAGTCGACAACACGCGGAGTCACTGGCTTAGGCTTAGATGTTTCGGAGTACGTCATTTGCATTTCATTCTAATTTATTATTACATAGAAGTTTAATAACGTAATATTTATTATTTAAATATAATTATTTTGTGAAATTTGTGGTTTTTTAATTAATTTCGTCATTACAGTCGTGTAAGATACCTTTTTTTGGTTAAACTCAATTTCTTAATAATGATCTAAATTTTAAAATATAAATTAAGGTGAAAAGATATGTAAATTACTATATTTATTTTAATTAAACTTCAAATTCGAATTTTACAGCGATATTTCTATATGTTGATATTTGGAGGTCATTTACATCTCCGAACTGATAGTCCATGGCTTAGACCTTACGTACTAATAATGTACTACCTGTATGTTTTATTTAATAAATTTTCATAAATGATTTTAATTTATCGGTATTAAATATTAAAATTTAATTTGTATACATTTAAAATCGTAATTTTTGCATAACATGTAATAGGTAATTTTTAAGTGGCAGTTTTAAGTGATTCATTTACAATTTAAATTTATCGGCATTGAACATTAATTTTTAATTATTAAACTTTTAATATCGTAAGTCTTAATTTATTCATTTTATATAATAAATAATATTAGTAAAAATAATAGTGAAATGTGAGAAATCGAAAGCGTAAAAATAATATTTGTACTACTGATATATTTACACCAAAAATAATATAGTATTGCTAATTTTAACAATTTTAATTCTAAAATAATATACCAATTTCTATTACAAATTATATTTCAATAGGCCACGTAAAAAATCAAAAGTAAAAAAAATATATTATAATAAAATAATGAGTCAAGTCTGTTGGAATTTTCCGTGTATTGCGAATGTCGTTTTACGCGATGAAATTTTGTTCGAACTCGAGAGTACGTTGGTTGGTGGTGCGGGAGGGGCGAGAACGGGCTGCTGGTTGGTTGGATACACGTGGTGCGTTGCGGGAAAGCATGACTGTGACGATGAACCGCGTGGAACTCCACAGGTAGTTGAACTTTCCGCCGGTATGGCTAAAAATGACAACACAACGCGGCCATTTTTACTTTCCCGCTGGTTCGACTGCGTCTCGACCTTCAAATCGAAGGAATGTCATTGTCAACAGAATTCTCATATGTTTTAGTTTCATTTACTATGATAAAATAACACTTTATTTCACTAATCTGCCAATATCACTAGTTTTAATTTAGATTTAATTTAATTATCGATTAATTGGGTTATTTCAAAAAGTCAATGACCTCGATTAAAAAAATTAAAAATTTTATTTTTAATTTAATTTAGTTTAATATTTTTTGAATATTTATTTTGGGCAAAAATAATATAAGGGTCATTGACCTTTTGTTTAAATTTTACTATTTCATTAGCCTAATTAAATTAACTTAATTCGGTCATTTAGGGTTTTAGAATAAACTTTTTACGCACGATAAAAATTCGTTGTCAATCTATTTTTTAAATATATATCGGTCATTTAATTTAAATTAATTTTCAAATTATTTGTTTATTTTATACTTTAATTTTATAATTTTTAAGTAATTATGTCAATTTTGAAAATCAATGACATTTAAAATTCTAATTACGATTAATTAATATTAAATTAATTATGAAATAATTTACTATCGGTATTTTTAATTAACAGTAGGTCATTAACCTTTTGAATTTTAGGTCAAATATTTATTTGTTTTGGTTATTGGTATTGTTTCCCTAGTAACTTGTTAAAAATCTTAATTATGATATCTCATTTTTAAAACGTATTACTACAGCGAATCTAAATTAATTTCATTATTTCTAGTTGAGTCAATCAAATCCAATACCAGTAATATTAAAAATAATTTCATTAATAAATAATAAAAGATAGTATGGAATATAATTGTTGTTTATTGCGCAATATAACAGTTTACGGGAAACCAAAAGTTATTACACAAGTTACCAAAAAATATTAATTTACATTAAAATCCTATACGCCACATTAATACAATATTTATACAATAAACTTAATAAACATAATAATAATCTAAAATATAGAAAACTAATTAAAATTATTATTAAAATTATTTGTTTTTAAGTTAAAATGCATAATAAATAGCAGCGAATCAAGGAAATTAAGAATGAAATAAATATTTGAAGTCAATGCTTGAGCGTAGCTGAAGAAGCCGGGTAAATCGGAATATGGGTGATTGAACTTTCTCTCGACACGGAAGCCCCTGCGAAGTGGTTTTCACGGGCGCGCAGGTGGCATTGACTCTCTTTGGCACACATCGCATCCGACTCGTCTCTCCCGGCTCGGACTGGCTTCCATTGAACCCGCGTGAAGTCGACATCGCTAACTACTCTCGAGCGTGCCCAGTCATTTCTTTTCAATTAGAAGAACCTCATCTTTACAAGATTCTCTCTTCCTTTACATTGTTTATTGCTCAATACTTTCCGCTCGTTTATCGACAATTAATTCTTTAATTTCAAATTCTCAGCGTACGTTTTTAGAGGTCAGTGACCTCACCCGAAAAATCGCGATTTTCTACGTTATAACTAGCGCTAAAATTCAGATTAAATGTTTTAAAATAAATAATTAAAGTTATAATTAAATAAATCGATCTATTTTCTTCGTTATAACTCGTACTACGGTTAAGATTAAATTAAAATTATAAATAAATAATCAAAGTATTCGATGAATACACAAATTAAAATTATAAAGTTTAATTTTTTATCTAATGCATTTGAAATTGTATTTTATTTAAAAAAAATACTTGTTTTTAAAATGAAGTTTGCTCGGTTTGAAATGACAAATTAACTTAATTTAACATATAATATGCTCAATGTAGCAAAAATTGACCCCAGACTCTCGTGACGAATCTGCGCTACTAATTCTTTAATGGAAATAAAAACGAACTAAACTTGAAATTTATTATAAATTTAGTGACATTTCGTTGAAAAAATTTCCTAAAAAGCAAAAAAATATTAAATTAGTGGCATTTTTTGATTCAATAATAGTTCAAACCCCCACAAACGCCAGAATTTGAGTCGCTTTCTCTACTGGGACTTCTCAAAAGCTTCCAGATAAAAATATAAATTAAAAACAAATCATTTGAAAAAATTAATTGTTTAAAAATTTTAAATTTTATTTAAAAGAGTACGTAAACTTACGTAAAACATTGACTTGTAATAGAAATAACCAAATACAGAAAAATATCCGAATGCAACGCCCCGGCGCAATAAGTTACAAAGTGGGTGTTACTCCTCAGAAGAAAAAATGTAAAAAATACAGAATCCCACCTTTTTCTTTCTTTAATTATAATGACTAATTCGTCGACATTAGCGCGCGAGTAGAAAAGCCGGGACGGGGGGAAATCGACAGTTCTTCAACCCTTTCTCGCGCCTTCAACGATCATCCTAATCTGTCATAAATGTCCCTGCCGAGAGCCACGTTCAAACCAGCCCGTCGCTTTTTCCGATTCATAAATTACCATTTATCCCCCCCCCTCCCCTCCTCAAATTCCGCGCGCGCGACGCGATGACGATTGGATAATTTTATCCCCCTTCGAGAAAGTGGGTGAACTGGCCGACAATACCGCGAAGCGCTCGGAGAAGGCGAACACGTAGGGGGTAGTTCGTTGACCGTGAACGTAAACGCTTCCTTCTGCTGACATTGAAACCTGTTGCCGCTTTCTACCTCCGCGATTTCAATATCAAAAGATTATATCAAACGGAGAATTGAGCAAAATTCCCAATTTTACATAATTTCCACCCAGATAATTTTTTTTAATTTCAAGATAGAAAGTTATTATTTTATATATTTTTATTTTTTTATTTTAAATTTTAAGTGTTAATGATGAACTACCGCGTTACGTGTTGGAAGAGAAAAGTTTGTTGTGGTTTGGAGGTCGTTCAACTCGCGTGTGAAAAAGTCTCTCTCGAGAGAGAATTCGCCAGGATGAATTAATTAATATAGTTTGTCGTTATTTTTTAATTACCCGCGGTTGATTATTATGATATTTTGGATAAATTGCGCTTGGGAATTATGGGTATATCTATTTCTATGTATAAAAAATGCTTTCATAAAAATTAAAACGTTTTTCTATCGGCCTAGGAGCGCGCAAAATTTCAAATTCGAGGTCAAAATGTAACTTCATAAGGGAAACGCCTCAAACATGGGGAGTATAGCAGTCTGATATAGCAGTTCATTTACTTCTGGTGTGACTGATTGTATAGTTTGATTTGCCGGTTATATAATTTCAGCCTGTACGCGTAAAATTGTGGTTTTCTCATACCTGCTACCTCCAAACTTATTTATTTATTGGGACAAAATAATCGGTTAGAGCATAATCTGTACCTACGCGCGTTCTCATTTTGAGTTAATTGCGAAATGTAGTTTGGTATTCATTTTATAATAATAAGAATAAACTATTTACAAAAATGATTAAATGTACGATAACAGAAATCTATATCTTCAACTTAAGATAATCTTGCAAAGCAAAATGCTACTTTAAAGATAAATAATATTATTAATGAAAAACTTAACCTATTTTATTTGGAAAAAAGAAATAGCTGCCATTTTTTATTAATTTATTATAAATTATCATATACAGGTTTTAGTAATATTCGTAATTTATAACTAATTACCAATAGATTCTACAATAAAACTGAGTTACTGGGCGTAATTTTCTAAAATTTTGTTTAGGTCAAAATAAGTGTCACTTAACAATAAAACATTTACTCCGTGGTTCTATTACGTAATCTTGTATTTTGCAAGATTTTATTCGTATAATTAAATATATTAAATAATAATAAACAAATATTAATAATTAACAAATAAATATTTATAAATAACAAGTAAATAAATAAATATTTATAAATAACAAATAAATAAATATTAATAAATAACAAATAAATAAATATTAATAAATAACAAATACATATTAATAAATAACAAATACATATTTATAAATAACATATAAATATTAATAAATAACATATAAATATTAATAAATAACATATAAATATTAATAAATAACAAATAAATATTTATAAATAACAAATAAATATTTATAAATAGCAAATAAATATTAATAAAAATAATAATAATCAGCTAATATCTAATACCAAAGTCATAAATAATAAATAATAAATATGATTAAATAATAAATAAAAATTAATAATAAATAAAAATTAATAATAAATAAATTAACTTAACAGAAAAGTTTAAATTCGTATCATTAAAATGCAATACATTTCATCCCAAAAATTTAACTTTTCGTCACTTCAAAAAAAAACCACAAGTTCTATCAAAATAAAAAAAAGTATATTTTTATATAAAATACAGGTTGATTCCTTTCATTTAAATATTTCAATAGCGAATAAAACTCTCGGCGAGTCGAATTCGCGTCGCCTCGTACGAGACCCTCATCCCCGACGTCCGTCGACAATCCGCAAACGTCGCCGTTCCAACTTCGAACGTATACGCGAAGTACGTCGGAAAGCGCGTTTGTCGATCGAGCGTGTATTTCCTCCGCGGAACTCATCACGGCGAGGCGGCGGGGTGAGCGGCCGCGAATCTAGGCCAAGTTCACGGAATCCCCGCCAGTACTGGCCCCGCTGCTTGTAGTTGTAGTATAAAATACATAGCGGAAAATAGCTTTTTCCGAGCGCCGAAGTTCGTCGACCTCCGCAGATTTCTCCAAAGACGTTTTCTCTTTAACTTTTCTCGCCTTCAGCCGAAGATTTTCCGAAGCTCTTGGCAAGTGGGTATACAGGGTCTAGGGCACCGCTCTCCGCCTAATAAAGACATTGAAATCTCTGTTCCCACCCCCCCCCCTTTTTTTTATTCTTATTCATACGCGAGACAGAATCAGGAATGAAAATCTATTCAATGTCGTTTTTTGTCTCTTCCGTGTTTTTTGCTTTTATATCGTACGGAAGTATTTTCTTTTTCAGCGGGAACTATTTCGTATCGCGGAAGAACATTTGGTGTTTTTAATAGCTTTTAATTGGGAGTCGAATTGTTATTTTATTTATTGGTTTTTGCGTGTATTGAAACGTATTTTATATTTGGTTTAGTTTTAAGTATTAATTTAGCTTTTTAACTATATTAATTTGTAGATATTGTACAGAATAACGATACGCCTACCAGTTCCCCGTACACGTTTTATACGGATCGCTTAACCTGTAAATTAAATTTTAATTTTAAAACTCGTAGTGTATGTGAATGTAACTACTTTTTATTACAATTAGCTAAGGTCTTATACGATTATTCTCTGATTATCAAAACCAAATTATTATAAAGCCCCCTACTGTGAAATTTAATTTCATTACCATCTTATTGTTTTAATTTTTTATATTTTATTTTTATTGTCAATGTAGATAATACAATAGAATCCCATACCGGTATTACCGGGAAATTATGTATATATACATTAGGAATGTCTAGAAAAAACGTGTAACATTCGACGTATCTCAAGCCCCGCCCAATTCTCCGGATGCGTTCTCAGCACGATGGCAATGAAGCCTCAAACATTCCAACTGCACAAGTATATAAATTCCTAGTATTACCGTTAACCAATTTCATTTTTACCGTACGTAAATTATTATATTATTACGTATAATTTTCTCCTGTAATTTTAAAATTTTACCTGGTAAATTAAGCAAAATATTTGTTTTTGAAAATATTGAATTATAGTTTCCACTCCCATATAGTATCTCAAATTTAATTCCCCTTCGAAAACCCGCCAGGGGGAGTTTCGATTACCGTATCCCTAATTAGAAAATAACAATAAATCTTATAATCTTACACATTAATATTATAATTATTTATTTATAATTATATTATAATTATACTCGCACCGTATGAAATCTATAATCATAATATATTTCGAATATCCCCGCGAACGAGGCCAGTTTTTAATTACCACCCGTTAAAATCCAGTTCGACTCCAGAGTTAGGAGACTCCGCGTGACGTCATCGGTCTAATAGACACCCGACGCCGTACCTTCCAACGTTGGCAGCCATCTTAACATAATAATAGTAATAGTACTTATTATATATTTGTCATAAAATAATAGATTCACTCGACCGGGGGGGGGGGGGAGAAATCCTTAAAGGGAAAGACGCCCTAGGGACAACTCTCACCCTTCTCAGGGCATTACCATAATTCCGCGAGTAAGAAAACCTCTCTATAGAGCGAGCGTTGACCCTCGGCCACTTTCTTCGTGAGCGAGCAGCGAATCTCGCACCGTTACTTCTCCCCCCCCCCCTCCCCAGCCATCTTCTTTAGTTCGGAAATGTTAATCGAGATGGCTCTACCTCCAACCCCCCCCCCTCCCCCCACCGGTAGAGATCAAAATGATTTCAGCCCCCCCCCCCCCCCAGCTCCCTCTCTCCCGTTCAGTTTCTCGCTTTCGTTGCCATGGTTACGCTCCCTGGACCTCTCCGGATCATCAGATTCTCTCTTTCCGCAGCGATGAGGAAGTGGATACGGCGACATGCCTAACGCGTCGTCTTGTTAAGCTTATAAATATTGACGCCATTATGCTAGAAATGGTTCTTTTATTTAGTTTACCCCGTTGGATCTCAATTTGACTAATATTATTCGTTATTTTTTAATTTATAATTTTGTAATTTATTTATTAAAATAATATATATATTAGACAAATTAAGTGACCTTCAAAACGTGTTGGACTGTAGTTTGTACTGTTTGTACACAATAAAACTACGTCATGCACGCTTACAAACTTTCCGTACACGGATTCTAGCTCTGCTTTAACCTGCCTATTACGTAGGTAATTATAATAATTTAAAGTCGTTTGACGTATAATAACTAGCGAATGCAAGCTCAATAAAAAACCATTGAGAATAGCCTCACAAAAATACCGTAACATACAATATTGCTACAAGCCCAATACTAACATACAAAAACCAGGCAAATACGAGTACAACAATTTTAAAAGACGATTCCTCACATTAGAAAAAAGCTTGAAAAGTAGCTTTTTGAACTTCTTATTACCATTAGTAACATTATCCATCAATAAGTATTTCAGTTCCAATTGCTTCAAGCAAAGTAGCTTTTTGAACTTGTTATTACCATTAGTAACATACCAACAATAAGTTTTGTAAGTTCCTATTGCTTTAAGAAAAGTAGCTTTTTGAACTTGTTATTACCATTAGTAGCATACCAACAATAAGTTTGTAAGTTCCTATTGCTTTAAGCAAAGTAGCTTTTTGAACTTGTTATTACCATTAGTAGCATACCAACAATAAGTTTGTAAGTTCCTATTGCTTTAAGCAAAGTAGCTTTTTGAACTTCTTATTACCATTAGTAACATTATCCATCAATAAGTATTTCAGTTCCAATTGCTTCAAGCAAAGTAGCTTTTTGAACTTGTTATTAGCATTAGTAACATACCATCAATAAGTATTTCAGTTCCAATTGCTTTAAGCAAAGTAGCTTTTTGAACTTGTTATTACCATTAGTAACATACCAACAATAAGTTTGTGAGTTCCTATTGCTTTAAGCAAAGTAGCTTTTTGAACTTGTTATTACCATTAGTAACATACCAACAATAAGTTTGTAAGTTCCTATTGCTTTAAGAAAAGTAGCTTTTTGAACTTGTTATTACCATTAGTAGCATACCAACAATAAGTTTGTAAGTTCCTATTGCTTTAAGCAAAGTAGCTTTTTGAACTTGTTATTACCATTAGTAGCATACCATCAATAAGTTTGTAAGTTCCTATTGCTTTAAGCAAAGTAGCTTTTTGAACTTGTTATTACCATTAGTAACATACCATCAATAAGTATTTCAGTTCCAATTGCTTTAAGCAAAGTAGCTTTTTGAACTTGTTATTACCATTAGTAACATACCATCAATAAGTATTTCAGTTCCAATTGCTTTTAGCAAAGTAGCTTTTTGAACTTGTTATTACCATTAGTAACATACCAACAATAAGTTTGTAAGTTCCTATTGCTTTAAGCAAAGTAGCTTTTTAAACTTGTTAATACCATTAGTAGCATACCGACAATAAGTTTGTAAGTTCCTATTGCTTTAAGCAAAGTAGCTTTTTGAACTTGTTATTACCATTAGTAACATATCCACATAAGTATTACAGTTTGGAGCTAATGTTCTTACCGAGCCTTTTTCCGACACTGACACTTTCGACCAGCTCGGTTTTGGATTCTCAACAGAACTGAGTTGTATATTATCGTTTTTGGGCAGGGGCCTATTTAGGCATGGTCTTTATGGGCTGCAGCCCAGGGTCCCGTTCAATCAAAGGGCCCCATTGTGTTCTAAAAAATAAAAACAATTTAAATAAAAAAATTTAGAAAAAATAAATTTTCCATATTTAAACGCTTGCAATCTCTGAGCTGATCTAAATAACTCGGTTTTAATTTTTGATAATTGTCATACTGATTTAGACTATGTAACTTATGTTAATACGTATTTTAATCTCAATCTAAAAATCGTTTGCTAACACCATAAGTGTATAATATTGTTACAATATTATAAACTTATGCTAACACGCATTACGACTTTATACTTAAAGAAATTAAACCTGCTGTTAAATTCGTTAAGTAATTCCTTTAATGTTAGTTATATCAGTGGTAAAATTTTCTTAAATTATTTCATATTGGGTACAGTAATAGTATCAATATTTCTTATGGTATAAAAATTGTTTTTGTTACCTTAAATTATCTCAGGGCTCCCAGAGTTCCTATAATTCCTATAAATTCCTATAATTTCAATCTGCTCCTATAATTTCCTATTTCCTCAAAATTGTTCCTATAAATTCCTATTTTTTCGAAATTTTCTAGTTTTTCTATAGCTATATCCAGAAATCCCTATAATTTTAAAAATAATGTATTAGAAAACAGCCTTAACGTTTGGGAAAAATTTGCCTTCTAAATAGAGCTTAGCTCCGGTGTTCCCGAAAACATCAACGGTTGGGCTCCCAGAGTTCCTATAAATTCCTATAATTTCAATATACTCTTATAATTTCCTATTTTTTCAAAATTGTTCGTATAAGTTCCTATTTTTAGCTAAAATGTTCATATAAATTCCTATTTTTTGGCTAAAAATGTTCCTATAAATTCCTAGTTTTTTGGCTAAAAATGTTCCTATAAATTCCTATATTTTCTATAAAATTTCCTATAATTCCTATAATATTTAACAAAAAATCGCTGGGAGCCCTGTTATCTTAAAAAAAAAGATATTTATAAAAAAGGACTGTTTTTGAAAATTGTATACATTAAACCATAATTATTTTTTCCCTTCAAATTTCTCTCAAAATCTAATAGTACGAGAGTTAATCTAATCAATATATTGAATATTTCACGCACGAATCTACGGCACGCTCTTAATCTTGACGAAATAAGAAAAACAAAAAAGCCCAATTTTGTTTACGAATAATTAGTAATCACAAAACATTAGCGTTAGTCAGGCTACAGTGGTCCCGCTAATCTTACTTTCGCATTTGTCATCATCAAGTACATAACGGAACTTGTAAGTTAAAAAAAAAAGTGCATTGTACGCTTAGTAAACGCTTCTCTCCGCCCTAAGCTAACATAAAGAGGGGGGGGGGGGCAATAAATAGAATAGCAGGGGGGGGGTAGAAAAGATGGGAAGGTGAAAGATGGTTCGTAACCATGGGAACTCCATTATTCTGATATTTTTTCAGTCACTTCCGCCTATTTAGGGTACATAGATAATGAAATAATTCTTTTGTTTGCTATTTTTTATTATATATATATATATATATATTTTTTTCAATTTTCCACTGTTAAATTCCGTGTTTTTTGTTGTAATTCGGATGATTTTCGGGAAAGCTTAGTGATTTTCTAACAGGAAATGTTTTAATCTCTTTTTATACCTGCTGCGCTGTATTTTTTTGCTCGCATTGTTATTTTGTTTTGGGTGACTTAATTGATTTTAGTCTTTCGTGAATCTCCAGTAAAAATATCAACAATCGAGATAGATTAGAGTAGACTTGTGGACTTAGCTTTGTAGGGACTTGGCAGCGTGACGTAGATATTACGTAACCTACCAGCATGCCGGCCATAGCCAAAGGTACTCTAGCGCTGGCTTAAAATCTTTCGTCGAGTAAACGCGTAGAATGATTAGGTAAATTATTTCATCACCTAATTAAGATCATTTTAAAAATATTAACAATTTAAAAACCAAAATTTTTATAAATTGGACTCCGCTTACATATTACTAGAAGTAAATGAACCGCAGTTATCGAAATAGCGCTCAGAATCGGAGGGCGTTTTCCTTATGAAAATGATGAGAAAATCGAGTCAAATAAAAGCTATTTTCCATCCCCGTCTTTTTACGAGATAAATTGCACTTGGGAATTGTGGGTATAGCTATTTCTATGTATAAAAAATAGTTTCATAAAAACCAAAACGTTTTTTTTTTCGGCCTAGGAGCGAGCAAAATTTAAAATTTGAAGTCAAAATATAACTTCATAAAAAAACGCCTCCAACATGGGGAGTATAGCAGTCTGATAACTTCGGTTCATTTACTTCTGATATTACCTAGAGAAGTTTTATACAGGGTTGCCACAGTTTTTCACAATCGAATTCCCCGACTTTTCCAGGTTTTCCATGACCATCTCCGTTCTCCGGATATCGACTTATTTTGTGCCAAGATTTTTTTTAACCTATATTTTATAAAAAGTTTCCTACTTTTAACCGAAATTAAATTCCCTGGCATTTCCCGGATTTTTAAAATAATTTTTAAAATTTCCTGACTTTTCCCAAATTTTTATACCCATATTAAAATTCCCTGTTTGTAATATAGCCTTAATCTATTATTAGATTAATAACATTTTGAATATTATTATGTTAACTAAATTCACAACAATATAATTTTTCCAGAAATTTTTACAAAATGTTGAAAAAAGATAATTGACTTAATTAATAACTAATTAAATCCAAAGTAATAATATGGATATTGAAAATAATTTATTTGTACAGATATTGATGAAAATAAATATATTGTTAGATATTGTAGCTCTCGTAGCACCCCCTCGAGAGAATCCCTTTGTATATTGGCGGCGCCCTTGGCCTTGAATACGACGATGGAGGAAAACACTGCTGGGAAGATTTCGTTTCAGGGTTAGGTCATCGAACGCTCTTTAGTCGAAGCGCGATTCCGCTGTCTATTACCGGCGTTTCTCGGCCCTGATTGGTGGATGCAGCGCCATAGAGCCCGCCCCTATTAAGAATCCTTTTTAGAAGAGGCGCATCGTATCGCGTTGAAGTTGGAATGCCACCGCTGTATGAACGAAGTTTGTTTGTTCCAAATTGCTCCCTCGGGGGGGAGTGGAGCGTCCAAGTACTCTCCAACGGGACTGGATAACTCGGCGAAACTGTAAACAAGCCACGTTTATTTGGCCTTTTTCTTGAATTTTTCAATTTGTAGATATTTTTAGATATTCACTATTTTTTTATAAATATTTCTTTATCACGTTTATTAAATTACCCCATTGATGGGGAAATATTATTCGTTGATGTACGTATCATATTTATTATATCTTGAATTAATTAATCAGTGCCAAAATAATAATAAATTTAACATAAAAATAATAATTTATAATTTAAAAAGTATTACGTGTTCTTTGGAAGATATTTTGCTACTCACAATGTCAGTCGATTTTTTCACGTAGCGATTAATATGTATGTTTATTATTACCCCGTCGACGAGGAAATATTATTCGTTGATGTGCTTATCATATTTATTATGAATTAATTAATCAGCGTCAAAATAATATTAAAATTAATATAAAAATAATAATTATAAAAAACATTACGAGTTCTTTGGAAACTATTTTTCTCTATTTAATCGATTTTTTAACGTAGCGATTAATATTTTATATTTATATTAAAATGAAATTTATATTAGCATTAAATCAGTGTTATATTTTTAACGTAAATTATTTTTTGCGACAATTTTTTCATTTTTCCTGATTTAAAAGTAATTTTAGCTTAATATTGTACGTTATCAACTTTTACGGTTTAAGATGAAATTATATCTATTTATACAGTTCTTCCCCAGCTGCGTATGATAATGAACGAGAAACGTTTCCCACGTATTGTAATTTCGGAACTGACAGTGAAGGCATTCAAAAGTGCAGAGATGAATGCAAATCAGGTATCTCTCTGTCGAAATTAACATAACGATAACTTCCGACATCATTTCGTCGCGCGCATCTCGACACCCTACCAACAATAGCTCGACAAATATCACGCTTTTCAACATTTAGAAGCCAAAGAAAAATCGTCCGTCCGAATTGTCAGGTTCCCAGAGGCGACATTTGCACTTCTAGAAATGGAAAAATAGTTGAAATAACCCTCGATTTTTAAATATTAAAATATCAGTTTTTTTACCCCAGAAAAACCTTCGCTGATATTGTTACGAAGGGAGACTAGTCTTTTTTTTCGGTCGAAAAATTTCGGTGGAAAAAAGAGCTATCATTACAATAGAGGAATGTATCCAGGAGGATTTTTTTTAGTTCCCCAGGTGCCCACTTGGTGGAGTCTTATCCCCACTTTTTATAGTCGGCCATTTTTCTATCCAGGGGAGGGTAATCGGTTCTCGGCCATTGTCGAATTTTTTCTATCCTTTGATATTTTATGTTTCCAAATTGTTGCCAGGGAACCCATCCGCTACCGGGCACTACAATTGAAAGGCGGGGAGAGGGAAAGTTTCCACTCGCGGTTATTACATCAAACTATCAACTAACTTAATTAGGGATCTTCGCTAAAGATTTTGGAAATATACAGTTCAACGAATTGAAACTGATTTTACCAAACGAGATCCAATGTTTTCTTCAGAGATATTTAGCTAAATATCAAAAATGGTCTTCAACGTTTTACAACTGACAACAATGATTGGATATTTTAACCTAAGACAGTCTACTTGGCAATTTGTTTGCCCCTACAAATCGATTTTCAGTCAATTCGTGGAATTGTGAAATACCGAAGCTAGCGGGGCTGCCCAAAGCGGGCCTGGGCCCCGGTAAAATATAAGTTCGGGGCCCCGAGAGAGCCGTTACTACTGGAGAAAGCTATATTTTTTCGGATAAAAGTACATCGTTGGTTCAAACACGGGCTCCGGTACTTTGTAGCAATTCTTCACATAATATGTTAAACGAAAAATTTAAATATATCTTATTAGTGTCCGAAACTGATAGTTTCACTTCCGTAATCTATACTTGTCATCTTCCAAGGCGAAGAGAGATTTAGCGAATACCCCTCTGAATTTGACGTCTTGCCTATTGTACTATACTATTTAACGTGAACCATCCGCGTATTTTTGGCTCGGTATAAAACTAGACGGATAACGGATCGAAGTTGCGACGAACTGCTAAGTGCCCGTAGACGGTCGGGGTAATGCACGGAAGAGCGTGAAATGGTCAGGCAGCGCGTAGAAAGCTGGCTTAATGGGCCGAACAGCGTCCATTCTTATATATTTTGACAAAACTGCGACGTCAAACTGGAGGATTTAGCTGGACACGACTCTCGTAAATGTCTCTTTTCCCCCAAAAAGAGGATACACAAATTAAAGCGAAACAGTGTTTGGGGGCCCTTGCCCTTCCCCGTCTCACCGCGCTACCTTTGTGTCGCTTCTGCCCCAGGGCTGGGCCCTTTTAGCCGGCGAAACCTCATAAAGCTTAAACGCTTTTTTCTCGTCCTTTCTTAACAACGGGGATCCGAGCGTCAGTATTTAAAAGCTTAATGTATTCATTGTTTGGTCTGCTAAAGTTACACGAGCATCTGCTGGATACCATTACTTTGGCCTCCGCCGGTATAGTGTCCGAAATGTTCGCTTCGCTTACTTTTCGAAACTATTTAGGACCGTATTTTGACGTAATTTGACAGTTATTGGTACCGGGAGATATGATTTTGCGCGTGGCCCTCCTGAAGAATCGCCCGAATGGATACGAATGAAATGTTTTCCACCAAGAATTTTCCAATATGCTCACTTAAGCCCTCGTAATTCGGTACTATACTCAACGTGGCAGTTGGAAAACTAATTTTTAAATATGAATTGACCGATTTCAAAATTAAGTATTTGCGCGTGTACATCATGAGGTGTAGCGGGCTTATTTACTCGCTTTTATACCCTAACACGGCGGCGTATTTTCACGCGCAAAATGAATTTTAATATTCACCTATTATTTATAATCCAGCGCTTTAACAGTTACGATAATTTACGATTTTCAATGGCGTTTAAAAAAAATATTAGTACGGAAGAAAACCATTTTATGGAAAGATCTATAACGTAAACTGCGGCTATGACAGAAGAAATAATCTACATGATTACAACGTTTGTGTTAATATTGTTTTAGTATTATGTACTCTACTTTTCGATTCACCAATTATACAATTTGACACGGTATCCATTACCTTATCATTATGATATATTTTGAAGATACAAATGTGTGTTTTAAATGGTTTCTGAGCAATAACGGAATCTGTTCCATTGCGCCGAATCCCATTCGACCGAAAAACCCGTACTTCTCCGGGTTTAGGATTCGGTTTTATCCGTTTCAGCATCTGTCAGAACAGCATGCAGTGTTACCCAACCTAACCTAACATAACCAGGCAATTTTTAATTTTTAATATTGCGTCGGTCGATTAGAAAAATACAAAACCCGCCTTTGGGCTAATTTCATCAAAAACATTGGTGGAATTCGGTCTAATGGGAATTCGGTCGAGCGGCGCATTCGGCGCAATGGGAAGATACCCAATAACGGAGCTCCAACTAATGCGCCAATAGAACAAAAACATTTAGCATTTCTCAAAAAACCTCTCAACTTAAAATCTCTAAAACTATTTTAGGCACTAAATTGCGTAAATGGATGATTTAAAACGATTTTTGGGTGTAAATGTGAAACCGAAGGCGTGTGGCGCGAATTATAAACAGATCTTATTTTTGTGGTAGTTCATAATCACCAGTTTACTTTGGGTTTTCTTTTTAACGAAATTTGCATAAACATTGTTTCCAAGACGCAATTGTATACGTACATCCGGAAACGTCACTTTTCGCGTCTTAGAAGAAGAATATTAGAACGCGGAGGAAAGCAGGTGAAAGATTTCACCGTAACTGTTACCCAAGTTTTTCTCGAGCATCTTAAAGGAACAGAGCAGATGCCAGCCCTTGGAATGCCCTATTGTAGGGCGTACGAGGCGTAGAGCATGCGCGTAAATAAAGTAAAGAGTAAACAACACCCACCGAAGCTTGTTTATTTCTGGGAGAAACTTCTCGTACGGTGCTCCGCGTGGAGGGTTTTTTTCTCACGGGGATGGTGCCCCTTTTGCCCCGAGAAAAAGCACCGAAATCCAGCTCTGAATAGAAAAGGGTCGTGTTTTTGGGTCCCCGACAACCCAGCTCAAATCATGGGAGTCGACTTTTGCTCGGGAGAAAACAACCTGCCTCTTTGTCGGAATATTGGATTGAGTCCGCAAAATTTCAACGCTAGAGATTCTCACAAAATTGAAAACACGGAAATTCAATTTTGTCGTGTTTGTTTACTATTGGTAGTTGCGTCGCAATATGTGGTTTGCGCGTAGGTATCGGATGCGTTACATTCAAACAGAAAATGGAACTCGGAATTTGTAATACCACAATTGAGATGGTGTAAGTCAAAATTATATTTTTATATATTTCGGTATATAAACGAATAAACTAGAGTCGGGAATCCATACCTCTACTTGGAATGCTTATCCTGCCGTATCGCGTATGGTAAGATCACTCTGACGGCTTTGGCCCCGCCTACGAGAGAACAAATCCCCTCTGCGCGCGCTCCCCTCTCACGTTGTTGTTTGTTAACTACGTTAAAGGTCGACTACATAGTTATTCGGTTTACTCTGTCTTTCACTGGAAGCTGGCTCGCTGCAAGACACATGTGCTATGCAAGCAGCCGACTACCAGTGATAAACCAAGTAAACCGAATAAATATGTAGTCGGCCTTTAACGTAGTTACGTCAAAAAAAAACCGTCAGCCACTAAGAGCAACTAACACAGCACCCCACACAAGGTGAACGCAACCCTTCAAAAGTCGTGTATTTTCACGCGTACATTTTTCATTGGTTAGACGCTTTAGCGCCTGCTGCCGTCGGAAGGGGAAAGTTCGGAAATTGTCTTCCCCCCCCCCTGACCGTAAAACGTTCATCGTAAATGCTCGTCCAATGAAATTTGTACACAACACTGCGTTAACGTGCTTAAAGGCTAGCTGCGTTCTCCTTGCGTTTGTTGCTCCTAGCTACCAGAGTTTAATTCCTGTTTAATAAGCCTCGTTTGAAGAATCCAAAGTTACGTTACAAAATCAGATGAATATTTAGAACAATTCCAACTATTTTGTGTACAGGTGTCTCGTCTAAGTTTTGAAAGGTACTTTCTTATCAAAGTTACGTTTATCTTGAAACCAAATATTTTGGGCATTTTCACTTATTTTTACGAGTTTGAAACGACAGCGAAACAAACCGAAGAAGGAGAAGTTTAGAAAGAAAACTACAGTTAAAAAATCCCTTTCTTTCTTATCAAGATCGCGGATTTCGCCAGAAGCGGACGAACTACAAAAATACTAACAAACAAAAAATAGTTTTTTTTTCGTCGGGACCGAACCCGTCTATTGGTCAAATAAAGAAGAGGAGAAACAGCTCATAATCTCGAAATGTTATTTTATCCGCGTGCCTCGTGAAAGGCGTCGGACGGCAAGTTAACTTGAATATTCCGTCAAGGGGTTCTTACTCGGTTTCGATAATGATTTCCTCGACTAGGAGGGTCTCCTATTGACGTTCAGTGTCAACTTAAATGGGCTGTTTTTCGCAGACCAGTCTGAGAAATTTTCTTTCGACCCGCCCTTAAGCTTTTTCGCCATCCCAAAGATATCCCCCCCCCCCCCCCGACGCGTTATTCCCAGTTTTCGCCCCCCCCCCCTTCGTGTCTAAGAAAGAGTAAACAACATGCCGCCACCCTTTGGAAGGAGTACAGTCCTGCACCGTTATTATTCGGTGCGCACCGGCGGGCATCTTTCGCTGCCTCGTACGAGACCAACTCGAAGCACACCTGCTTTTTCGGGTAGACTGGTTTTCGGGACGAAATATTCAATATTCCACCTGCGATATTTTTCAGTTATTATCTCCCGTCAGGATAATTAATGTCATTAATGCGCGAACAAATGTCTAGTTTCGAATTAATAATTAATTGGTATTAATTGAACGTTGGAACTTATTTAATTCCTAACAAGATTAGTATGGTACCTATGATTATATGATTTATTTTCATCAAGGTAGTCAAATTAATATTTCTTCTTTCTCAAGACTAATCTTTCCAAAGTAAAGATAATGAAATAGTAAATTTTACTGGTAGGATGGGTGGATCCGACTTGAATTGTTATATATTAATATCATTTGATCTGATAATTTAAGGTTATATAATGTAATTAATACTGAAATAGCAATCATTCAATATGAATTGTTTGCGTTTCGCCATCATAATTAAATTAATAATATAAACGAATCACGAATCTACGCCATTACAATTCGGCGACCTAGCTCAATAGACTGAAAAAAATATCTAGTGTAAATGTTTCTTATCTCCTACAAACTGGAATTTTAAAAAGGGGGAGGAGAAGGGGTTGTTAGTCACGTGTTCGTTGCTGCTAGCGCCATCTAAATGAATTTAAGTAAAAAATGTTCAGCTTAATTTTCATTAGCTCATTTTGTTAGGCCCGAATCGGATTGCATTTTATACTTTTAAGTTGATTTACAATTATTTACGAGTTAGTTTAAGTGTATTGGTTAAATATAGAGATGAATAAGTTATGTTGCGCACAATGCGCAGAGAAAGGTTTCGCACAGACTTTAGTAGTACCTTGGTCCAAGGCCCACTTGGTAATTGGAAAACAGATTTGTTACATTCAGCTGAATAGCCTGAATTCGGTTTTATTATTTTTCTGAAATTAAAACTTAATGAAACAAAGGTTTAATTAATTAATAATTATTATTACATAACTTTCCTTGACCCTTGGAGAATCCATTTTGATAATTTACACTTTGACAAGACCAGAAACCCGTCTGCTATAAACAACAGATTTCTAAGAGTTCGTTGCGCCATTCCGGCAATTCTATAAAATAAAGGCCAATCGCGCCACAAAAAAAGGTGGCCGTCAACTCCCGAATAAACAAAAAGATAAAATAACCAGTGATCCACTCTTTTCGAGGTGTAGGGGGGGGGGAGTATATAGGAGAAGTGGCGATTTAGGAGAATATTTTTATCAGTCTATTGGAGTAGTATGATCAAGCCAGAAGAATCATGGTTTCGGGATCTACTTATTTCATAAAGGGTTATAGTTATTTCTTGTGTGTGTAACCAACAAGAATTGTGAAGTCAGCTTTTGTGTTAATTCTGGAGAGGGATAGTGGGTACAGATTTGAAGCATTTAAGAAAAATTTAACTTATGTTTCTGTAATTAATTTTCAAGAACTTTCTAATGCTTAGGCCAATTTAAAACTTGGAGGCCCACACCTCCATTAGATCTTCCTAAAGAAAAGAAAATTATTTTTTAAATCTTGAAACCAACTTTAAAATATCGAAATTTGGTTTAAAATAATAAACCGAGGGGCTAACCACTTCTGTAAATTCTATACACCGATTCAGTACAGTCAAAGCTACAGGGTTGTACTCCGATTACGCGTAGTGATCAACCCCTCGAAATCAGCTTAAAATCCCAAAAATAAACGCGAAATCAGCTTAAAAACGCAGAAATCAAAACGAAATGCGGTTAAAAACCCAGAAATCAACCCAAAATCAGCTTAAAAACGCAGAAATCAAAACGAAATCCGCTTAATAACCCAGAAATACACTTGAAATCAGCTTAAAATCCCAAATATAAACGCAAAATCAGCTTAAAAACGCTGAAATCAAAACGAAATCCGGTTAAAAACCCAGAAATCAACCCAATATCAGATTTAAAACCCAGAAATCAACACGAAATCCGCTTAAAAATGCAGAAATTAGCTCGAATTCCGCTTATTAACCCAGAAATAAACACAAAATCGGCTTAAAAACCCAGTAATCAACACTAATTCCGCTTTAAAACCCAGAAATAAACACGAAATCGACTTAAAAACCCAGAAATCAACACTAATTCCGCTTTAAAACCCAGAAATAAACACGAAATCCACTTAAAAACCTAGAAATCGACACGAAACCCGCTTAAAAACCCAGAAATAAACACGAAATCGACTTAAAAACCCAGAAATCAACACTAATTCCGCTTTAAAACCCAGAAATAAACACAAAATCGACTTAAAAACCCAGAAATCAAAACGAAATCCAATTTAAAACCCAGAAATTAACACGAAAATAGTATTTTAAATTCTCAAAAATCACTTGGAGATTCAAAATCCCGTACGCAAAATTGGCAAGTGTCCGACCCCTCGTATTTGACCCATAAAATTTCATAATATTTGTTGTCTTTGAAAAAAGAAAGAGGTTCTGCTAAACGCGAAAGTCGACCAGAGAACGTGGTGCACTTTGGCGTATTAGCATAACGGCAATTGGTCGAAGATGCTGGTCTCTCATTAATGTTAATGACCTAAGCGCTATCAGCAGCAGCTTCAAACGAGCCTGCTTTTAAGATTGAGGTCCAGTCACAAAAACCAACATTTTTTTGACTTATTTATTAGGACCAAACCTTTAATTATAGTTTAAACGAGGGTAACCTATTTTATCGAACAGTTTTGGTTGTTTTATTTTCTTTATACCAAAGCAAAGCCAGCGTTATCGGTCAAGCGTCATTTTCGCTAGCATAAATTTGAAAAACCTTTTTCGTTTCCATCATCTATTTTCTTTCAATCATCTGCAGTGTTAAAAAGTGGCGAAAGATAATTATAATTATCTTCATCATTTCTTTATACGTTTAGTTACAAGACACATTTAATTTTGCATTTTTCTATAGTTGAACTTATTTTTCTATAGTTGAGCTTATTTTTCTATAGTTGAGCTTATTTTTCTATAGTTGAACTTATTTTTCTATAGTTTAACTTGTTTTTCTATAGTTGAACTTGTTTTTCTATAGTTGAACTTGTTTTTCTATAGTTGAACTTGTTTTTCTATAGTTGAACTTGTTTTTCTATAGTTGAACTTGTTTTTCTATAGTTGAACTTGTTTTTCTATAGTTGAACTTGTTTTTCTATAGTTGAGCTTATTTTTCTGTAGTTGAGCTTATTTTTCTATAGTTGAACTTATTTTTCTGTAGTTAAGCTTATTTTTCTATAGTTGAACTGGTTTTTCTATAGTTGAACTTATTTTTCTGTAGTTGAGCTTGTTTTTCTATAGTTGAACTTGTTTTTCTATAGTTGAACTTGTTTTTCTATAGTTGAACTGGCCAACTCTCTCAAATGTTTTCGTTTTCAAAAAGAAAATTTTGCGGCGCAGCTATCGACTAAGACTATTTACGCGTAATTTATGTAAGGCTTATATTAAAGTATGTTATGTTCGTAACAAAAAATTGCTTTATTAAGATAAAGAAATGTAGAGTTAAAGTCAAAAGTTGGAACAATTTCATTTTAATATTAAGTAATAATATTCTATTATAAGAATTAATATTTAAGTTTTCTTGAGCCTTTGAAGTTCTCTAACTATCCATTTATAATTTTTTTAATATTTATTAATTATAAAAACTTTAATTATGACGTTTGATCTCATACCGTAAATTAAATTTCATCAAACGAATGTTTAAAATTTAGTCACTGATCCACCAATTAATTTTACTACTCGTATATTTCTATCGCCACTTTTTGAGTAATTTCCACGTCAAATTATCCTTACGTTTATTTTGGTATTAATAAATATCGCGTACTCTAAAAATGTATTTGAAAGCTTTTTAAATTCGCTCGAGCTGGGAGAAAACACGTCCCACGTGTGAGATATCCGGCAAATATCAAATATCTTGGAAGTTAAAATAAAAATGAAACTGAGTTTATTTTTAGCTTTCAACATCCGCGTTGTAATATCGTGTTTTTTATTCCGAAGAAACGTTGGAAAGATCTGCATTTGATCGCGGCTAAGCAATTTAAATTGAGTAATGCGTCGGGGTCGAAAAGCGATTCCTTTATTTAACCAAAGACGAAAAACTCGATATAATCCGCGAGAAAAATGAATCGCCAATAAAAATGGGCGGCATTGACCTTTGGCTTCGGGACAATTGTTGAAGTGACGTCGGAGGCCGACCCGTCCGTCAGAAATAGGAGAACCGTTTAATAGGAACTCATTTTTTAGCCGGTAATCGAGTCGCCGCACAAAGAGCTAATAGAAGGATAACTTTTCACCTTGCGGAAACTCATTAGAACCCCTGGCGGTGTTGAATGGAAACTTCGCGGAGGATTTGAAAAAGACTCGTTCTCTTTAGAGAAGAGCCCCCTGGTGGCGGCTGCAGCTGCCCTTTGCGGTCCTTGTTTGGACACCGAACGCCTCAAAGCCGCAGATTATGTCCAAGGAAATACTGTAATATATGTACGATCAAAAAAATAGGATCATTTTCATTTTTTGGGAAATCTTTCGCGGAGCCTCCTCCATCGTTTCATCTTTTAAATGACTTCATCGAACGTTTTCCCCAACTTTTTTTTCGATATTGTCCATAACGTATTTCCAATTTTTTTATTAGTAAGATAAATTGTAATCGTAAACACTTTGATGATAAAAAGTTATTATTGAAATATAAAAATTATTATTACAAAAAATATAAAAATTATTATTACAAAAAATATAAAAATAATTATTCCAATAATATAAAAATAATTATTTCAAAAATATCAAGAAAATTATTACAAAAATATGAAAATAATTATTATAAAAATATGAAAAATAATTATTATAAAAATATCAAAATTATTACAAGAATATCAAAATAATTATTACAAAAATATCAAAATAATTATTACAAAAATATCAAAATAATTATTACAAAAATATCAAAATAATTATTATAAAAATATCAAAATTATTACAAAAATATCAAAATAATTATTAAAAAAATATAAAAATAATAAATACAAAAATAAAATAATAATTATTACAAAATTATGAAAATATAATAATAATTATTACAAAAAAAATATTATTACAAAAAATATAATAATAATTATTACAAAAATATATAATAATAATTATTACAAAAATATAAAAATAGTTATTACAAAAATATAAAAATTATTATTACAAAAATATAAACATTTATAGCCAAAGTTTGTAAAAAAAATATCTAAATTTTTAAACACATTAATATTCAGTTTAACGAAATTAATAATATTTTTCTATGACATCACTGGAAGAAATATTTTTCTGGCATATCGACCAACTTCAAGAATTTTGAAGAAAAAATATTTTATTCGAAACAGCGCGTAGTTTTAAATTACCTCTTTTTTAATTTATTTAAAAAACCACTTATTTGTTTAAAAAATAAAAAAATAACCATTCGAATAACCCGTTTGTAAAATAGGCTACCATTACAGCTTGCTTGAAAGCTGTGAAAGTGAAATGGTTGTCTCGGGGTAGGCGGGAGGGGAACCTGATTCAAAATTGAGAGCGTATCCAATCACGTGGTTTAATGACGTCATTTGACGTATTCGACCGTTTAATTAGATAATAGAACAGGGAAAAAAATCAAATTCCCGTAAAATAAATAATGTTGACCATATGTAAATGCTTTCTGACTAGCGTGATCCAAATCTGTTGGATGTAAATTTTGTATGTCACCCATTATTCAAATTCAAATTAGCAAGTTTCAATACCGCCATCTATCGGTTTTAAGAATAACTATTATGATGGTATATTTTGAATAACTGCGCACGATAAGCTAAGCTAAGCTAAACTATAAGCTAAGATCTTACCCGCTAGGTTCGTGCCCAAGCTAACGGTCCTCTAAGCGGACGACGCGTTTTGTCGACTCAAAATATTGTATTAGGTCCAACGGGGATTTTTAAATCCACGCTTACCGTCGTGGCATTTTAGCCCTAGCGAAAACCGGCCTTAATTTTAACAATGATTTTTGGCGGTGGCGATGCAAGGTAGTGTATTAGGCCAAGAAGGTATTTATTTATACTCAGGGAGAATGAATATATCGAGATTATTTTTAGCGTTTCTCCAATCCCACCCGTTGGGGCCCCCGGTATGCTCCTCCGCTTTAATAAAATCAAATAATACTGCAAATCTCATTGGTTCTTAAAAATTACGTTTTTCGACGCGATTAACGCTGCTGCGAGGACGCAAAAAATAAGACCGCCTCCTTCCCCCCCCCCCTTAGCGTGACGGGGTTAGGGCCTCAACGTGTCCATCGATAGTATCGACATATTCATTCTCCCTGAGTATAAATAAATACATTCTTGATTAGGCCTAATGATATTTTTTGCATCGACGCAAAATATTGCTTAGGCCAGAGGCGTAGACGATTTTTTGAGTCAACGAAAAATATGGCTTAAAAATTACCTTTTTTCAGGCGATACTACTACATCATGAGGTGTAGCAGGCATATTTACCTGCTTTAAAGGCCCATTTTCATGCTCGCTGGTAGCGGATAAAAATAATCAAAATTCGCATCCGCCACTCGCAAGCGTGAAAATAAAGCTAAAATATCTGTTTGAAACAGATCGACGCGGAAAGTGAAAAAGTGTGTAGTGGAAGCGGATTTTGTTGATTTTTACCCGCTACCAGCGAGCATGAAAATGGGGCTTTATACCCTAACATGGCGGCATATTTTCACGCGCAAAATTAGTTTTAAGATCCACCAATTTTTTGGGTCGACGCAAAATATTGCTTAGGCCCGCTTAGGCCTAACGACGCGTTTTTGCCCTAGTGAAAACCAGCCTTTACATTTTTAACGTTGAAGTTACGGCCGTTAAACGTTTTTGGCCTAGCTGAAAATCAAGCTTCGAAAATTGTGGATCGTTATAAGCACCCAAACAACATTTTCTCTTTCGCGAATTATCTTTATTTGAGAAATTACCCTAATTCCAAAAACCTCGATATTTTCGAGCAACCCCAAAAAATCTTGATATTAAATAATTTTGAATTAAAAATTCAGCGATCAATCTTATTTTCGGGACTCTGGAAAACGGATTGAACTTAAACAATGGTTGTTTAAAAAAATAACTAAAACAGACTACGCCCACTTTTTTATTCACGTAAAACGGCACTGATACAGGGTGTTCCGTTTCTGATACGTTTTGACAAGTAATTTTAATTCATTAATTTGAAAATTAAAGTTCCCTTTTATAACCTTTGTAAGATATTAAATATCTTTATATATAATGTAAGTAACATAATTGAAATAAGTATAACAATTAGCAAACATTATAACCGAACTAAGTTCTAGAGTTATTGCTCAATTAAAGTTTGGTTCTACACAGACTCGCTATGATTCCATAAGTTTGTCACTTTGGGGAATGTTTTACTGAGAGATAGTAACGGAGGGACGTCATCTCAAGAAGAAAATCTTAGCCTAGTGAGGCGCTGTCAAAGGCTACGTGTGACGCGTTAGCAAGCGGACTCAAAACGGCGACGAAGCCCGTTATGCAGTCTGTCTCGTGAATAGCTTTCAGTAAAAATGTTGCGTGTGAAGAATCACACTTATGTAAAATATTATACACTTATGCTACTATGGACGATAATATCCCACTTATTTCGGTTGTAGGTCCAGGTCGGAGTTCGGTGAGAGTGAAAAAGTTACGTTAAGAAAATTAGCATTAAAACAATAGGCAGTGTGACACTTATAAATCTTCCGTGACTTTTGACTAAAGTAAGCAAAGAGCCCAACGAACACCCACTACGTAAAGTAACGTAGTAATCGGAAAAAGAAGCCCAAAAAACGTTTACAATTTTTGTATTTTTTTGGGGTCATTTCGCTCGGACCAGAAAAGTTCTTGGGTCCTAAAAATCAACCAATATTTAAAGGTAATCGGGCGTAAACGAGCTTTCACACAATGGACCTTTCAACATTGTTTTACTTTCGAATTTAGGTCTAGTCTTTGCAAACAGACACCGCCGAAGAAACGCTCGTTTTTATTGAATCTCTCCTCGCCGGGGGAACTTGGTCTCGCGCGTATTGACTTCGAACAATGCCATCAAATCGAGGAATGGCGTATAAGCTCGAATGGTCGTGTACGGGTACCAGAAGTTTTGTATGTCGTCATTGCTTGGCGGCCGCTCCACATCTCGGCGCTGCTGGGAGGAGGGGAAAGCCTAGATTCACTGTCTCAAATTAAGGCCAATAGCTTTTTCAGCGGCTCCACGACCCGATTGAAGGGCTTATGGGACTTGAACTTGGTGTCTGTACGGAGCGTATTTCCGCGGAATTGGAACCGATGCGCCCACGGGCTTTCGCAAACCCCGACGAAAATCTCAATGTTCGATCGAACAAGCGTTGAATATTTTTTGAACTCTGAACCGTGACCATATAGAGTAATAGCGCTCCGTAACTTTTGTCATGGCCGCCATTTTGGACGCAATTTTTTATATATAGAAATAAAAATGTGGATGACGTCAGCTAGGCTAGGCTAATACCCAAGTCACCACCTTAGGCCCAAGTCATCTAGCGACTTATTATGCCTTTAAACAGGTGACCGGGTTACAATGCGTAGGAGGCTGGTAGCAAGCCCTACATGCCACGCGAGCCAACAGCTCCCTACACTAACTGTTACCGTTAACCTCTACAAGTGTTTATGGAAGGGGGAAACCGAAGAACTCGGGGGGAAACCCCCTTAAACCAGCGGGAGAGAACTTGCTAACCCTACGCGGAAGGAGTAGTTCCGAGTTTTCACCCAGTGCCACAAGTTGGGATTGAACCCGGCTCTCCTTGCTGCAAGGCGAAAGGGCTAACCACTCCGCCACCCCACGTCTTGAGACGTAACAGAGTCAATTATTCCAGAATTTCCTTTTTAATCGTAGTCTGTAAAAACTTCCAATGCGCGCTGGACTTGGCTGACAATTGCGTCATAACGCGACAACTTGTTCGATTTGAGAGCCCTCGAAAAAATTGAGAACGAAAATGAAAGTAGCGAAAGTTTTCCCTTTCATTTTTTTTCATTATTTTTTTATATTTCCCCCCGTTCATAAGCCCGTTAGTTGGAAGGAAATTTTTTCTCTTTCTTAGAGTTCGACAAAAATATAGGTCTGATGATAATAATGAAAAGTAAAACTTCGTTTTCTCTCGTTAAGCGAGAATTAACGGGGGGGGGGGGGGGGGAGACTACACGAAAACTACTATAACGTAGAAAGAATGAGGTCTTCGCTTCTCGCCCCCATCTGTAACATCATGAAAACCCATTCCATTTACCACTGCTGTTTACTGTTTATCTTTGCCGAATTTACCCTATAGCACACTTCGCGTACAAAAAAAATTGAACGTTTTCCTGGCGTTGCGTAACTTGGGCTTTATAAGGTCGGTAGCCCTCCCCTCAGACTACCCCCCCCCCTCCTTGTCCCCCGGGTGCCATTCCAAATATTTTAAAAAGTGAAAAAAAATTGTCGTGAAAAATATTCGATTAATGTGTATATTCGACCTTTGAATTTCGAAATTAAAACTCTATTGAAAAGGGTTTATTAATTTTTGCATATATGTCATATACTTTTGACATTTGCGATGCACATGACCATCTTTTATTGATTAATTTATAAATTTATGGAGATATCAAACAAGAACACGTTCAGAGTCTATTTATAAATATATTAAAACGTAATGTTAACTGTAATTTAAAAAAATAAAAAATGATCTTAAAATATTTGTTTTACACTTCATACAGTATACGTAGAAATTTTATCTATTTCATTCTTAAATGGAATAAAACCTTAAGTATTTATGTCATTAATCAAATAAAATCAATTTCATAACTTTCATCAATTACATAGTATTAATATCATTAATTTAATAAATAATATAATATTAACTTCATTAATTTAATAAATAATATAATATTAACTTCATTAATTTAATAAATAATATAATATTAACTTCATTAATTTAATAAATAATATAATATTAACTTCATTAATTTAATAAATAATATAATATTAACTTCATTAATTTAATATATAATATAATATTAACTTCATTGATTAAATAATATAATATTAACTTCATTGATTAAATAATATAATATTAACTTCATCGATTAAATAATATTAACTTCATCGATTAAATAATATTAACTTCATCGATTAAATAATATTAGCTTCATCGATTAAATAATATTAACTTCATCGATTAAATAATATTAACTTCATCGATTAAATAATATTAACTTCATCGATTAAATAATATTAACTTCATCGATTAAATACTATTAATTTCGTTAAATAAATAAAATAAAATTAATTTAATTTAATGAATTAAATAATATTAATTTAATTTAATCAATTTAATAGTATTAATTTAATTGATTAAATAATATTAATTTAATTGATTAAATAATATTAATTTAATCAATTAAATAGTATTAATTTAATTGATTAAATAATAATTTAATTGATTAAATAGTATTAATTTATTTGATTAAATAATATTAATTTAATTTAATCAATTAAATAGTATTAATTTAACTTATTAAATAATATTAATTTAATTGCTTTAATAATATTAATTTAATTGCTTTAATAATATTAATTTAATTGATTAAATAAGATTAATTTCGTCGATTGAATTTAATCAATTAAATTATATTAATTTAATCAATTAAATTATATTAATTTAATCAATTATATTAATTTAATCAATTATATTAATTTAATCAATTATATTAATTTAATCAATTATATTAATTTAATCAATTATATTAATTTAATCAATTATATTAATTTAATCAATTATATTAATTTAATCAATTATATTAATTTAATCAATTATATTAATTTAATCAATTATATTAATTTAATCAATTATATTAATTTAATCAATTATATTAATTTAATCAATTATATTAATTTAATCAATTATATTAATTTAATCAATTATATTAATTTAATCAATTATATTAATTTAATCAATTATATTAATTTAATCAATTATATTAATTTAATCAATTATATTAATTTAATCAATTATATTAATTTAATCAATTATATTAATTTAATCAATTATATTAATTTAATCAATTAAATTATATTAATTTAATCAATTATATTAATTTAATCAATTATATTAATTTAATCAATTATATTAATTTAATCAATTATATTAATTTAATCAATTATATTAATTTAATCAATTAAATTATATTAATTTAATCAATTAAATTATATTAATTTAATCAATTAAATTATATTAATTTAATCAATTAAATTATATTAATTTAATCAATTAAATTATATTAATTTAATCAATTAAATTATATTAATTTAATCAATTAAATTATATTAATTTAATCAATTAAATTATATTAATTTAATTGATTAAATTATATTAATTTAATTGATTAAATTAATATAATTTAATTGATTAAATTAATATAATTTAATTGATTAAATTAATATAATTTAATTGATTAAATTATATTAATTTAATCGATTAAATTATATTAATTTAATCAATTAAATTATATTAATTTAATCAATTAAATTATATTAATTTAATCAATTAAATAGTATCAATATGTAAATAATAAATGTTTGTCTTTCTATTTTCCAGATCAAAACAATTTCGCAGCGGCGGATTCTAACAGTGGGACACCCACAAAATCCTTCGTTCCTTGTAAAGTTTGTGGAGATAAAGCTTCCGGTTACCACTACGGCGTCACATCCTGTGAAGGCTGCAAGGTAATGTTTTTTCCTTAATAATTACCATCTTTCGAAGAAGTTATAAGTGTCTTCTACCTGAGGTTTTCATCGCTACGTCACATTTGACGTCATTACTGAACCACGTTAGCCATTTGAGTGTGTTCCGGTCGTTTAGAAACTGTGACAAGGTGACAGTCACAGACTGAAGTAGGCTGTGGCCAGAATGCATTGAGGCATGAATCTATAAGAATAAGGAACTGCAAATATTGTTATGTTCACCCTAGCATACTTTGTAGCGAAAGTTCGTCTGCTTTCGATTTTGCTTCACAATCTTTCACACAAAGTACTGCCATCTATGTTTAGGTTTTGTGATGAAAAAGCCACAGAATCGTTTTAATTTTAAAATTGGATTGACATAATCACTTGTTTTGGGAAGCGAAAGAAGCATGTCCGGGTCACGTGACGGAAGGGGAGGAGCTAACCGAAATTAGTTACGAATATTTCAAACGATTCTGTGGACCTTTAATCTTAGGCGAGTATTTGGTACCCGATTTCGTTGTGGTAGTTCAAAGAGAAGAGAACAGAGTTGATATTTATCTGAATTATTTTAAATACCCAGTATACCGTTGTTTATAAACGAAAAGTTCATTTAAGTGGTTTTATCTTCCATACCGGTTATTTACTTTATTTACTAAATAGTATTTAATAGCCGTGATTAACAATAGAACCGTTTTGGAGAGGCTTACGATGCTGCAGAGATTTTCTTCGACACCTTTGGTGACCTATTTGCCCAGAGTTTCTCGGCAGCGTATCATCCTAAGTCATGAAGGAACTCTGCATCGTTTTTCAATGTGTCATAGTCATTTGTTGGTGTCATTTCTCAGAGAATGCGTGTACAGGTTGAGGGAAAATTTGTGTACCATATTTTCCATCATGGAATATAAAATAAGGTACAAACGGATTTGGAAGGAGTTTAGTTGTTCTTACACTGACGACAATCAACTGCTGACAGTAGCGGATACCTTTAAACTGAGGGGTTAGTCACTTCACAAGTAGGAAAAATCGACGTCATTATTTCCGGAAATTTTTAAATCCACTAAAAACAAAAAGGTTTAGAAATATCTGAAAAACCGAGGTAATATTTGAGAAGTCTCGGATAAATATTTGAGAAGTCTCGGATAAATATTTGAGAAGTCTCGGATAAATATTTGAGAAGTCTCGGATAAATATTTGAGAAGTCTCGGATAAATATTTGAGAAGTCTCGGATAAATATTTGAGAAGTCTCGGATAAATATTTGAGAAGTCTCGGATAAATATTTGAGAAGTCTCGGATAAATATTTGAGAAGTCTCGGATAAATATTTGAGAAGTCTCGGATAAATATTTGAGAAGTCTCGGATAAATATTTGAGAAGTCTCGGATAAATATTTGAGAAGTCTCGGATAAATATTTGAGAAGTCTCGGATAAATATTTGAGAAGTCTCGGATAAATATTTGAGAAGTCTCGGATAAATATTTGAGAAGTCTCGGATAAATATTTGAGAAGTCTCGGATAAATATTTGAGAAGTCTCGGATAAATATTTGAGAAGTCTCGGATAAATATTTGAGAAGTCTCGGATAAATATTTGAGAAGTCTCGGATAAATATTTGAGAAGTCTCGGATAAATATTTGAGAAGTCTCGGATAAATATTTGAGAAGTCTCGGATAAATATTTGAGAAGTCTCGGATAAATATTTGAGAAGTCTCGGATAAATATTTGAGAAGTCTCGGATAAATATTTGAGAAGTCTCGGATAAATATTTGAGAAGTCTCGGATAAATATTTGAGAAGTCTCGGATAAATATTTGAGAAGTCTCGGATAAATATTTGAGAAGTCTCGGATAAATATTTGAGAAGTCTCGGATAAATATTTGAGAAGTCTCGGATAAATATTTGAGAAGTCTCGGATAAATATTTGAGAAGTCTCGGATAAATATTTGAGAAGTCTCGGATAAATATTTGAGAAGTCTCGGATAAATATTTGAGAAGTCTCGGATAAATATTTGAGAAGTCTCGGATAAATATTTGAGAAGTCTCGGATAAATATTTGAGAAGTCTCGGATAAATATTTGAGAAGTCTCGGATAAATATTTGAGAAGTCTCGGATAAATATTTGAGAAGTCTCGGATAAATATTTGAGAAGTCTCGGATAAATATTTGAGAAGTCTCGGATAAATATTTGAGAAGTCTCGGATAAATATTTGAGAAGTCTCGGATAAATATTTGAGAAGTCTCGGATAAATATTTGAGAAGTCTCGGATAAATATTTGAGAAGTCTCGGATAAATATTTGAGAAGTCTCGGATAAATATTTGAGAAGTCTCGGATAAATATTTGAGAAGTCTCGGATAAATATTTGAGAAGTCTCGGATAAATATTTGAGAAGTCTCGGATAAATATTTGAGAAGTCTCGGATAAATATTTGAGAAGTCTCGGATAAATATTTGAGAAGTCTCGGATAAATATTTGAGAAGTCTCGGATAAATATTTGAGAAGTCTCGGATAAATATTTGAGAAGTCTCGGATAAATATTTGAGAAGTCTCGGATAAATATTTGAGAAGTCTCGGATAAATATTTGAGAAGTCTCGGATAAATATTTGAGAAGTCTCGGATAAATATTTGAGAAGTCTCGGATAAATATTTGAGAAGTCTCGGATAAATATTTGAGAAGTCTCGGATAAATATTTGAGAAGTCTCGGATAAATATTTGAGAAGTCTCGGATAAATATTTGAGAAGTCTCGGATAAATATTTGAGAAGTCTCGGATAAATATTTGAGAAGTCTCGGATAAATATTTGAGAAGTCTCGGATAAATATTTGAGAAGTCTCGGATAAATATTTGAGAAGTCTCGGAAAGGTGGGGTGGCGGAGTGGTTAGCACTTTCGCCTCGCAGCAAGATGAGCCGGGTTCGATCCCATTTTGTGGTACTGGGTGAAAATTTGGAACAACTTCTTCCGCGTTGAGTTTGCAAGTTCTCTCCCCACTGGTTTATGGAGTTCCACCCCTGAGTTCTTCGGTTTTCCCTTTCCATAAAAACTTGTAGAAGTTAACGGTAATAGCTAGTGTAGGGAGCTGTTGGCTCGCGTGGCATTAAGGGCTTTCCACAACCCTCCTACGTATTGTAAAACGGCCAACTGAATTAATAGCTTTAAAAGTCGCTTGATGACTTAGGCCTAAGGTGGTGCCTTGTGTATTAGCCAAGCTGATTATTAATCAGAAGTCTGGTGGACATTTTGTTGTCGAAAGTGGCTGGGTATACCCTATTTATTTGTCTGTCCCTCATTTTACGCGCCAGAAACGGTGTGACACGATATTTTGTTTTTAAAAAATTTTGAATGTCAGATATGGCATCGAAACGCCGAAAATTATTTTAATATAGTCCAGTGATTTAACCGTATTAAGTGTTTTTTTCTCGATAAGGGGAACTAAATTAAAGCGAATTAAATATTGAACACTTTCTGTAACAAAGAGCGAGGGTGCCATGGTCAGTTGATTACGCACGTTTTATTTTACTGTCAAGCCAGTCTCGGAAAGTTAAAGGCGATTCGATTTAGTAATTATCTTAAAATTGAGATCGGACATTAAATCAACATTTTTTTCACCGTCCCTTATTTACAGCCCTCCACGCAGCTTTCTCTCCCCCTTTGAGGCCGGTCTTGGCAGCCCAGCGAGCCCGTTTCAAATTATTCGCCTGGTTGTTGGCCTATTTTCGACTGGCGCGCGTGCTTGAACGCGAATTTCGTTGCCAGGGCGAAATGGCCCCGTTTTCAAGCCGAGTTTTTTCGCCGCCAACATTTTCACGTGCCGAAAGTGAAAGTTGGACGCGAAAAGTGGTAGTGGCGAATCGGGGGTAGGGAGGGCGGAAAAGAGGGCTGCGAATAAGTGAAAACACACGCGTTATTACTTTTTAGAAAGAATTAGAACGAAAGGAGTAGAATTTGGGACGCACTAGCCGAACCACTATTATCTAGGACCACATTGATACCTATCACGTGTTACGTATCTACCGCAGTGGCAACGCGCGGCTCGGATGTAGTGGCGCCATCTCTCGCTCAAAGCTGAAACTATCAGAAAAAAATCAAGGACCCATAATTTCGCATAAATTAGGGAAAACACGATATCGTAGCCTGTAGTTGATTGTCCTCAACAACATCTTTATTATTTCAGCATTTTGATAGCTATCACATAAAAGATTTTAAAAGGGAAAAACATATTTCATGTTACCCCCAAAAATGTCCCCGTTTTTGTCGTAATTTTTTTATCCATAACGAGTATTTTACGCTTTCTAAGTCATATGTGTAACTCCTGTTAAATTGAGGTTTACTACATCCTTTCTTCATGCAGAAATTGCAACCGTAGACAAATAAAAGACAGCTATCCTCTCCAAAACACATCTCCTCAACGTAACCTTAGACTACTAGCGCCACCTCTCCAAAACGCGTCTTCTCAACCTAACCCTAGACTACTAGCGCCATCTCTCCAAAATGTGTCTTCTCAACGTAACCCTAGACTACTAGCGCCATCTCTCCAAAACGCGTCTTCTCAACGTAACCCTAGACTACTAGCGCCCTCTCTCCAAAACGCGTCTTCTCAACGTAACCCTCAACTACTAGCGCCACCTTTAAAAAAATTGTAGCAAATGCAAAATTACTTCAATTTGAGTATAATTTACGTCACAGGGTTTTTGAATAATGTTTAGACCGACGAATACGGTGCGGAATAAGTAGCCGGATATTGTAACCAATTCTGGTAAATCCCCTTCGCCATCCCCCATATGGAATAATGGAAGGTTACGTTGAGGAGACGAAAATTTCATTACTGGGATTCTGGGAAAGGTTCAGGATAGCTTTCAAAAATTTTACTTTGGCAAAATATTTATCAATTATTGAAGCCGATCATGAAATTTATTATAATTAATGAAGCCGATCATGAAATTTATTACAAAAAAAAACTGGTTTCTTCTCTAGAGGTAATTGTTCGAACTTTAGGTCTTAAATGTTTTATTTGTTTGTAGTTTATGAATGTTAACTTATGGATTTGATAGTTGATTTATTATTTTGATACTACCACGCAGCCTGATACTCTTATTTCATTACTCTCACTGATTCTTTTCTGCTACACAATCTGCCAATAGAAAGAAACGCAATAGACAAAAATACACCAGCACTCTTTCTTGGATCGGTTTTCGTTTTCCGTTTCTAATTTGGATTACAATACGAAAAGAATTAACAGCCATAAAAAAGATTCGGAATTATAAATTCATTGAAAATAGCAAGGTTTCTATTTAAGAAACCTTGAAAATAGGTCAATTTGAGGTTTTTGTTGGAGCTACCGCCATCTGTGATAAATTTTGGAAACTCACTAATTGTATAATCATATACGTGTCCAATCTACGCACCGGTCCAATCTACCCAATAGTGTATTTTTCTCTACGGACCTTGCAACAAGCTACCGGGGTACCATTTATAAGGCAGTTCCGTTTTCATTGATCGTACACTGCGTAGCGAGTTTCAAGGTCACGTAGAAAAGCATTTATTTTTAGCGCTGGTAGATGGCGCTAGCTTTTACGTATCTCGTAATTTATTCTTTATAAAAATTTAATTGGTGGAATAAGTAATAATTCTTCGTGAAGTAATTTATTAATATTTATAAAGTTATATACGACACTGTTCATTAATTTTGAATATTTGATATTTAGTTGTTTTTTCATTAAATAGATGGCGATAGTGTTTCCGCAATTTTAGGTAAAATTCCCTTCAGCTGGTAGAGGCAACCGGCACGGAAGATTAATATCCCTCGGTAGAGTAATAATGGAAAAGAATATGATCTGGGAATAGGTGTTCGTAGTGTGTGTTTTAATGGAAGACAGTGTGTAGGGTTGGAGCGTGGGGCTCAATCATTACACTTACTAACCAGTGGCGTAGCCAGGGGGGGCACAGGGGGCACATGCCCCCCCCCGAAACGTATGGTCGTACGTACAAATATTTTTATTTTTTTATTTTTTTTCAATGGTGTGCCCCCCCCCCCCCCGAAACAAAATCCTGGCTACGCCACTGTTACTAACCAACGGTTACAGTTTGTTTAGAAAAATCCCCTCCATTTTATTTGTTCCATACTGTAATCACATTTTCAAATTATTGTTCGGGTGACAGTTAGTACCGGGGAATCAGTAGCTGAAAACTATTCGTGAGTTCTGAACCGTTCAACCAGTCCCCATGCGCACTATTCGGTAAAAAAAATTTAGAACTACCCAAATGCAAACTATTCGCAGACAAGAACCTCTTGTTGAACCGTTCGGAACCGTTCTAAATGGTACCTGCTCAAGAGCAAGTACTGGTCGGAACTCAAGGTTGAAATCTCTAAAATTCGTCTGCACATCGGGCTGCGTACGTCAAATCGTACGAATCACAACTATTCGTACAAAAGTTCTGAACTATCCAGAACTTTTGCGTGACGTTACAGCTCAGTCCTAGGCCGTTCTCTTAACGGTTCAGAACTCACGAATAGTTTTCAGCTAATTTATTCGAGTTCCAATTGGTTTGGCCCTACCTGTCGTTTATTTAAAGTAACATATGGCACGAGCGTGTACCCCGAATTTTTTTAGGAAAGGGAACAATTTATTACAACTATTTTTTATGATTGATTAAAAACTGTCGCGAACGCATTTAGCCAACAGATAATACTTCCTTAATTTTATACGATCTAGTCTAGAGTGGAATGTCACAAACAACGTAACAATTTTTATTTTGTTAGCCCTATCCTAATCGCGTCTTATTTAGAGAAGCTCAAAAAGTTTTGGGCGGGGAAATTTACGGGGGTGGAAACTTGGGAGTCGCGTTCAACGACCTCGTATCGTATAACTTCCTCTGATTCAGCCAAAACAATAAATAAAATCGCTATATAGTCATAAGCGTGTTAGCGTTATTTTCCCACTTAATTTTGACGCGACGCAAAACTTTTCGATCCAATCATTTCAATCTTATATTATTTTTTAACGCGATTTATACGAATGCTATTCATCAGTTAAATAAAGCTTCAAATTGGGATTTATAGCTTATTTTATTGGGTTCTCCTGTCTCGGTATTATTTGATTTAAATAAGCGTTTAATGTGATAATAACGTTATTGGATATTTAAAATATCCATCGAATGGGAATGAAGTTCTTGAAGAGTTCCTAGCCACTAACAGGATTTAGAACGAGCTATTTAGAAGCAATAGGAGGAAATCTGGTTTGGGTTGCTTCGCTGGTGAACGGTGTATGGCGCTAGCGTCGTGTGGTAGGCGTAAAAGTTGAATGAACCGTCGAGAGGGGAATAAGTTAAGGGGGGAGGACGATGGGGTAGACTAAAAATGTTCCCTCCCCAGCCTGTCGTAACTCTCTGAGAACTGGGAAAAGCACCGCAGCCTTTGTCCGTTTATCTCCCCCTTTTGGTTGCTAGGTGAGCATCAAGTATTACGTAGAGTTTGAGCCACCAGACGAAACTTTATTATCCCCAATGGTCACTTTCACGCGAGCCTTTGGATGTTATTCGGGTCTCATTGTTTAAAACTCGGTGATACGAAAGGATTAAACGAAAATGTAGTAATGTCTATGGGTCCGAACTGAAAAATTTAAACTATTTGAAGTACTGATGCACCGCGCCGGGATAAGCGAGACCGGTAAGGTTTTTTTCATTTTATAGTTTCGAAGCATTCCGTCCGATGTCTAGGCCTAAAAATCACAGTGCGAACGGCGATGGGTTTTTTTTGTTGAAGTGTACGTGTGTCGTGTGCTGACCGTTCGTAGTTAGATATTTTAATCACCCAAATCTACTATATTTAAACTTGGTAATAATGAGTATTATGCTGTTTTTTGGAAACTTAAGTGTCTTTTGACCTATTATTTTTTGTTGGGTTTTGCCGACATCAGAACTTGGGACCATGGGCCCCGGAGGGGGGCTAAGGTCTTGTATGATTATATGGGCCTATATTGAGTTGGCTCCCAATGTTATTAACCATTTATTTAATCATTAATTAAAATATCTGTAAAATTTTTTGTACTTTTAAACTTCTATATACGGCTTTGAAACTTCTTAAAGCCGTTTTGTTGCATTATAAACTAGTTGTAAATAGTCTGCAATTCTAATTTTTTTGGAATTAAGTTTGTCATTCAACTCTCCTAATAGTTTAAAAACACCCTTTTTACACTGGGACAAAAATAAACACCTTTAAACATTTCCGAATCATTTCCCTACGCTATAGCATAAATTATTGGCTAAGATATTCCAGATGTGGTAGATACATGTGCTGACTTTGAGTGTAAATAAGCTTTAAATTTATTTATAAAGTTATAGGGGTATAAATAAAATTATAGCCATGAAGGCATAGTGCAAATAAAATTACCTACAAATAATAAACATTTCTTAATTCAAAATTTACAAATGTAACTTAATGTCGAAAACATCGGTACCTAAATTATTTGCAATTAAGAGTACTTTTCTATTGCACTATTACTGCATACTTAAAGTTATCTTTACATAAATTGTATGGTACAAATAGCTTTCACCTAGGCTATTACTGTCAAGCTATGAAACTAATATAAAGCTGCTAGTTGATCAGCCGAAAATTATATAGCCTTGACAAGGCCTAAAACAAAAAGTGGTGCTCAGTCACTAAAATCCTATGTAGCAAGCAGTTCATTTTATTTCGGCATCTATCTGACTTTTCAACTGAACTATCTAGGGAGACTGCTAGTGTGGTGGTTCATTTTTAATTTGAAACGCTTGGTACATGCCTAATATTAATCTTATTTAATATTTATATTTGTGCAATTTATAAAAGTGTTTTATATGTAAAATGTTCTAGCAAACCATAGAAAGTAAGTTTTATCAGAAAGGTTATCACGATCATTTGGTGCGATAAATGTATGACTCCCACCACGTATGCTTCTGTGTAGTAGCTTCACTTTATTATTAGGCCTGCGGTGGACACCGCATTAAACCTTACACACTTTTATCCAGTGACGGACTGGGTCTAATATTTTGGGCTGCCAGAAGATAAAGGGCCCCAGCTTTAACAACTATAACGCTATCATGTTTGAGGGGCCCACTTCATGAACGGTCCGTGGGGGCCCACCTGCCATCAGGCAGGTTCACTCTATGGCCAGTCCGCCACTGCTTTTATCCATCTAACTACTAACTGATTTAATTTAACATGATGTCTATGAGCGAAATGTAAATGGCAAAAGTCCCAATTTTGCTTAGTTCTATTCTGTAATCAGGTGATATATTGGTATGTTAATTATAATAATTGTAGAACATATCCTCAAAAACGTTCAAAATGTTCATTTAATCTCAGAAAATTTGTTGTTTGCAGTAAAATTTTACTGACATTGTGAGTGTATAATTTAAACGACATTTTTATAAAATTGTATCTAAAATTTTTTTCCCAGTTATTTGGGTTCTAACCACCATTCCTTCTTGGTACAGTAGCAAAAATTAGAAGAATTTGAAAGTATTCCTCTGAGTGTTAAAAGTAGTCTTCCCCCTAGTATTTTCACTTTTCCATAAAAACTTTCAGAAGTTAAAAGCGATAATTAATGTAACAACATTAGTGACAGGGCTATAACCACAACTCTAACATAAGTTGGTTTCAATATTGTTTATTATTATATTCAAAAAGATACCTAGGTTAATTACCCTACAAGTATTTTATCTTATTTTTAATGATGTGAATAAGGTAACTCTCATTAACTTGCCATAACTAAATGAAAGGCTTTTTGAACTATTTCTATGACCCATGATTTCTAATTTTTATCTTTGATGTCCCAAAAATATCAATTATGCGTGATTAGTTATTTTCATATGCTTGCGAGCAAGCCTAACTTAAATATTTTAAACGGCGATGCATACGAGCTCCAGGATTATCGTGTCTTGAAAATAAAAAATGTACTTCTTAAGCCAGTTAAGTGCATTTTGTCGAAGCTGCTCAGTAAAATTAAACTTTTTCAAGGTTTGATTAAAGGTTTTATAAATTATTGTAAAGGCTTATTTTAAAATTAAAACGCTAAGTGAAAAATCCCTTAAATGTAATTTTTAATTATCCATGTAGAAATAACACTAATCAATACCACTTATTTTTAAAAACAAATTCAAATATTTGCATTTTGATATGAAGGTTCACGCAGCGTGAAATATTCTTTACTGGTATTGTCTTAGTTGAGGTGCAATTACTGTTTATCTTTTCACAATAACAGGCGTGTATGCTGAATGTGTCCTAGCCTAATTAAAGGTATAAATAAATTCTAACAAAAGGTGTGTTGTAAAGTCAGTGCAAGGCCCCGAACAGAAGTCTGCCTATTGGCTAATGCCAAAAATTGGGTCCTTTCTAATCTTAATATGTAGGTCTGTGATTGGTTTCACAACAAACTTTTCGCTTGTGTTTTCAATCACAAAAGGGAGTCAAAGATAAAGCCAGAGAAAGTAGAAGCGAAAAAACTCCTTTCGCCTCCAATGGTCTTGTATTGTGTCAATGACCTTTTTGAAAAAAATTTCCTTCTTTCCTTAGCTGTACCTATGTAAAATACTATTTTAAAACGTTTTTGGTTATTATTGGCTCACCATATCACCAAAAAAACTTACACCACTGAAACAATCTAAAATAAGGATAATTTTGTTTGTTGAGACCCATTTTTTCATTCTGACATTTGTTACTTTTCTCGTAGAAGGCATATTTTGTTCATATTTTTATTATTTGCGTATATTCAATCGCAAATAATGTTGAACTCTAATAATTTTATAATTTATACTCAAAGTAATATATTTATTTTTCTATTTACATTTATTAAGATCTAGCTAGGGCTGGATTTTTTAGTTATCTTTTTGGACATTTTGGGTTGTTTTTCCTTTTATTGAAAAGGGCCAATGAACTTTTTGCGTTTCATTTATAAACTTTTTTTGACCAAAGACTACACCTTTTACCTTCGGGTAATTTTATGGGCAGACAAAATAATTTTAATTTCCCAAATTATTTATTAAAATTTGACTTTTAAGTTTAAAAATGTTATCTGAAATTTTTTTCCTTTAAAGATTAATTACTGACGAATTATGTTATTGCTAGTCAACCTGGTTTAGGCTTATTACATTTTTTTTTGACAAATGTGAATTTTCCTATGTTTGTTCATTGAATGTACTTAAATTTTCTTTTTAATTTTTGCAGGGGTTTTTTCGCAGAAGCATTCAAAAGCAAATAGAGTACCGATGCTTGAGAGATGGCAAGTGTCTAGTGATCAGGCTCAATAGAAATCGTTGTCAGTATTGTCGTTTCAAAAAATGTCTAGCTGTTGGCATGTCCAGAGATTGTAAGTACAAATTTCCCTTCATAGAGAGTGAGAAATTGATATCAGTGTAAATGTAATGACCATTGTGGAAGGTCTAGATGGGATTAGCATTATTTTTATATAACCCCTTGAGTTTCAAAGCCGCAGATAGTATGATGATAGTATTATTTGGGTAATTTTTACTGACCATATTAGATAAAGAAAATGACTGGAGAATTCGTTGTGTATTGTGCTTCCAAGCATTTACAGTGTAGAGGCAAGGAAGAAACTCTTCGTAGCTTGGCTTTTTTTGGACTCGAGCCAACTATTTTAAATTTTAAAACTGTCCTTTAGACTGTTCTCTGAAATTTTTTCCCCTAGGAAAACATCTACCATAATTTAAATTTACTTATACTTTAAAGTTTAAAGGCTAAGTTTTATGGGTTATTTTAATTTGAACGTATCATGTTTTTTAACTTAATCTTTATGATTCAAAAAGTCACTACTTTGCATTAGAAATATGGCTAACCGGAAACTAAGGTTTTAACTTTTTATCAGGCCAGTTTAAACTATTTATAGTAGGTTTTTTCAAAAAAAATTACCTAAACTTGCATCGTAATTTATCCAGGGTAAATCTCAATTATACACCTTTTCAAAGGTACGGAACTTTTTTAAGTTTCAATAACTGTAATTAGCTTGTATATAAATAATAGTGGCAAATAGTGCTCCTCCTTTTTAAATCTATACTTAACAAAGAAACCATGGTTTAATACAATTTAATTTATTGATGTAAATATTTCCAACATTAATTTTAATATTTTAAGAATAATTTTGCTTTCTTGATAAAAGATTTATATTTAGAAAGAATGCAATTCGCGATTGTATTTCAAAAACCAAAAAATATTTTTACATATTTTTTTAATTAAACATTTAAATCATAATAAAATTAAACTGTCTTCATATTGGTTAAAATTTGATATTTTTACCTAAAGAAAAATAATTTTTTTTATTAAATTAAATCAAGAATGTATTTATTATCCTAAATATAAATAAATACATTCTTGATTAAATATAATTAAATTATTGGTATAACTGGTTTTGAAACTAAGGCAGTGAATAATTGCTAAAATTATTTTATTAGGGAATCCCGCACTTATTTAGGTTTTTTTTTTTCATTTTGTGTTTATTGCAGACATAATTTAATTTACAAATATTGATCAAGTGTATTTTAAACTGAGAATAGCTCTTCAATTATATATTTGAAAAGGGTAGTTTTCTTCTTGGTACAATATGGTTACCTGTCAAAGATTTGTTTGTTTTAAATTCTCAGCACCCACTAAGGTGTGGAATTTTTATAACTTCCCATTTCCAGTGTGGGGCCCCTCGGAAATGAGGTCAAACCTGAGCTTTAACTCTACCTTTGTAGAACAGGTGAATTTCCAGCCATGCATAGACTAGAGCTTGATGGATAAATATGCTTATGCTTTTACAAGCATGAGTTGTTTGCCCTCAATAATATGGATCCAGGGGCCAGGGAGTACTGACCCGAGCTGCTCTCCATAACTTCCACAAAAAAAAACGTTTATCAGATACGCGTTGGTTTTAACAGTTAGCTTTCACTTTATTATAAGAACTGAAAGTTATATATCTATTATAAAGGATAAGATTACGCATATTTATATTTTGTATAGGCCTAGACTGTTTAAGTTTCTTCACCTTACGCAGAAGTCAATATTATTTGATAACAATTCAATATTTGATAAGAAAAAATGTGATACTATTGTATAGTTTTTTATTCAAAATTATTTAGCTGTACGGTATGGCAGAGTTCCGAAACGATCTCGTGAACGTAGCGAAGAAACGAGAGTAACTCAGGCTGAAGCCGATCAGTCAGCGAGAGAACTTGAAAACCGTCAACTGGCCATGTATGACATAATACTGACAATATCACAGGCTCATCATGCCAATTGCGCTTACACTGAGGAGAAAACGAGAGGTCTTGTCAGGAAGCCAGCCATCTTTGTGAGTTTGGAAAAAGTTAAGAGCAATGGGGTGTTAAGCTACCCCTTGGTTTTACTTTTTATTTTGTTAATTAAAGTCCTCTTTAAAGTGAAAATCCACGGTGAAGAATGTGTCTACTCTTTTACAACAAGTTTAAATGATGTAGAAAAACAATTTTGTTTGATAATTCGAGCCTAATTACTAAAAATTAACAATACTTAAGAAAACATATTTCCAACCTTGGACTTTTACTTTAAACAACTACACTTATTTAAATATTTAGTACTATATTGAACTAAAAAAAACTATTTTATTTATGTGTTAGTGTAAAATAGACAATTGTTTAAATTTTGAATTTAAGATTAAGTTAGTGATGTCTATGTAAATGTGGACCCTTATAAAATCTACTCATCCAATTAATTCTGGGAGGTTGGACATTGGGAAAAAATCCTGCATGCTCGCAGAAAGTCATGAAAAAATCTCACTAGGATTTTTAAAATCTAATTTTTAACAAAAACCCTGAAAAAAATCCAAAATCATGAACTGTGTTTTTTTTTTTTGAAATACTGTATTTTTAACAATTTAGACATTGTATTGTGATCAAACTTTAAGTCAGGGGCTAGAATTTTTTTATAGGTTAGATTAAAAAGTCAATTTATAGCTCCTAAATTGAATATAATAACCGGAATTGTTGGGGCCTTATGTAAAGAATATTGAAGGTTATATTTTCATTAACTAAATGGATTCTGTTAGAAATGTATTCATTCAGTGGCACATACTGGTATACCCAAAATGTATGATAAAAAAAATTGATTACAATTTTCTTTATATTAATTAAAATTATAGTTACGACTGTGCAAAAATGGTTCCCTATATACATTAAATTTCATTATTTTACCACAAACAGTAAATAATTACGTAAAAATAGTCTTAAACATTGCCATAACCTTGAACTTGCCAATACCTGATGTGCCTTAAATATTATTTTAAGAGTAAGTTGAGGAAATTAACTAATCTTAATGCTTTTTTTTTTCGTTTTTCAATAACTCGCTTAGAGCTTAAATGATTTCCAGACATCGCCAAATGGGGGCGATGTCAGTTCAGTTGGGGTGGCGGCTGACAGTTTGGAACATCAGAAAATAGTCATGTGGCAGCATTTTGCCGTTTTGGTCACCCCTTCCATCCAGCGAGTGGTTGAATTTGCGAAAAGAGTTCCTGGATTCTTAGACCTCACCCAAGATGACCAATTGATACTCATTAAATTGGGTTTCTTTGAAATTTGGCTGGTACATATTGCTCGAATGGTCAACACAATGGATAATACTTTGACATTCAGCGATGGTAGTTACATTACGCGTCAACAAATGGAGCTCATGTTTGATGTGAGTAGTTTTGAATTATTAAACTTTTGGTACTGGAAATTGAAACTTTGTTATGACTGCATGGATTCTGTGGTGTCAGGGGGTCAAGGGAAAATTAAAATGCATTGCCGAAAATTGCTAATCCAGAATGCTGAAGAGTCAGGGCACCTTTTGTAATGGGTTATTCTTAGTAATATTCTATCAGTTGTGTCTATAGGTTGTCTCACTAAATTTAATTTTAATTACGGTTCATAAAACTAAAAAGTATTTAAAATTGACGCAACTTCAGAAGGTTTGCCACATAGTTAATTTACATATAAATGTGTCAATATATGATTACCTGACAAATCTTCAACTTAATCATAATCAGTTTTTCATTTTGGAATTGCCTATGGATGCATTTTAAAAAGTCTGTGCATCGCGTAAAGGCAACTGAATACTCCTGTTTTCTGAATAACCAATTTTAAAAATGGGATTTATCTAGTAATTTGTGGGCTTCCCCTTATTAATTAATAGTAATCAACTGTTAGTAACTGCTATAATATGAATATACCATTCTAGTTAATATAATATATTTAGCCCAATAGTTAAGTATAAAAGTCCTAGTTTATATGATTTCCTATATTTCATAGCATATGTTATCTCCTGCCAGGCATTAAATATGAGCAAATTTATTTTTACCCACAGCCATGCAGTACCTTTGTTTATCTATGACCTTCACTTTTTGTTTTCTCTCCTATACTAACTTTAGTCAAGGCCACGCTATCACCCTTTAACCCTCTAAACTGCTGTGTTAGTGTTAATTTCATCATACAGGTACCTCTGATATAGAACTCAAAAGTAGTTTACTGTATATTCAGCTTTTATTGGAGGTGTAACGAACCTTTCCAAGGTCTATCTTAAGCGAGGTTGCAATTGTAATCAAAGTGATATTGATTTTTTTTTCACTTTACAGAACGAATTTGTATCGTCATTATTTCATTTTGTGGTGACATTCAACAATTTACAAATGAATGATACAGAGATTGGACTTTTTTCTGCATTGGTTTTACTCTCATCAGGTATGGTACAAAGTGAAGATTCTGAAGACTTATTGTAATTGTCTTTTAATTTTTTTAGAGAGGTCTGGTATCTACGATCACAAAGCGATTGAACAAGGTCAAGAGAAGCTAATGGAAGCGCTAAAATTGCAAGTTGGACGCAATCATCCTAGCGAACCACATCTTTTCACCAGCCTAATGGCAAAATTGCCCGAGCTGCGGTCACTAGGATTGAAACACTTGGAGCATTTACAGTGGTTTAGGTTGAATTGGACCAGGCTTAAACTCCCCCCTCTCTATGCAGAAATCTTCGATATTCCCAAAAGTGAAGATGATATTCCCCAGTGACTGGAACTTAACTACATTAAGTAGCAAGTATGTTTGACTTTTTTTTCCTAAATTAATGATGATGGAAACTTAAACGCATTTATGCTTGCTTGACTTTTAACCGCTTTTTTCACTTTGCCTTCTCATATTTCATCAGCATGTAAGGCCTCCACTATCTTTCAAAATTTATTCCTGGCAAAATTGATTACAAGATTAGATATTGTTGGAATGTTGGTCAAAACTTTAATTAGCTGCTAATTGTGATAGAAAACATGCTTGTTTTTTTTTATACCTACTCAGGTCATCTTAGGGGGGGGGGGGAGAAAATTTAAGTGCTGGCTGTCACTTAGAACTTAAATAGGAAACCTGGGAAATGTTATTCCGATGCATGATGAGCTGCTATTGAGAATATTCTAAGGGCAAGAGGTGTTGGAAAGCAGTTCCCAATTTACAAAAGTTTTAAGCCTTTATTTATTTGTGACAGTCACTATCAAACCAAAATTGGATGCACGTTTCTAAATGCTAAATTAAATTTGAACTATATTGAGCGTTACGTAGAGAGTAATGGAATTGCCACTCCAAAATGCTATTAATATGCTTGCTCCCTTTTAAGCTATTGAACAGTTAGTGTTGTTTGGTGTTCTCATTTTGATTAGTAAAGTTATTGCAATTCCCATGCGATATTTCTTGGTGATGACCATTGCTGTTTTCACGAAAAACAGTTTTTTTTTATAAGTGCAAATAATAATTGAAGCTAAATTAATTTTTTTAGAGTATAACCGGCTGTTCATCTCGTTCTTTATACGTTAATCTTCAAAAGTGGGACCACCACCCTTAAAACTTCAGGTTCCTCTCAACGACAACGTGAAAGAAATGAAATTTTAAGGAAATGATCTCTTTAAGTATAATAATTAAATGAATCGTAGATTTAATATCAGCCTATACCAGAACAATGCGATTGGCTTCGAATAAAAGGACACATCCCTATTGTTGTTGCTATGTGGATGGTACAAAACAAAATACCCGGTAATATATTAATATGGCAAATGTGCACGGGGGCCATTACGCTGGGAACAAAACTGACTGGAAAGTGTAAACTTGTGCGATTTAAAGTGATAAACATAACGTTGTTAAAAAAATGCAGCTGTATTAACTGTTATCCAAGTGGGAAAAAGTTCAAAAATTTATGGAACAAAGACACTTTGGTTATAAGTGAATCTCAATATTTCTCGCGGGGACCATGTGTAGTTTTCTTTCTTTTACGTAGTGAAACTCCCTAAAAAAATTATTTCAACCTCATCATTTTCTTTTTGTATTTATTAAAAATGTGTAATTACGTATGATATAAAAAGTAAGAATTTTTTATCCCCACCCCCACATTTTATCTTTAATTTCAGGCTCCATTCAAATTACAATTTATATATCCTCAAATAGTGAGGATAATTCATGTTTTAATATGTGAGAAAACAATGTTAACGTTTCTTAGTGCACTAAGAAAATGTTGAAAACACTTTTTTAAAACAAAGAACTTAGACGTTGTTTGTTGGTTAGGTGTAAATTTTAGTGTTAAGGAGGACGTATTATTTGGGGTTATATAGTAACAAAAATAAAGCACTTCAGTTTTTGGTAGTTTATTTTTGTACACATTTGCGGTGAACGCAATGTTTGGTTCGTCATTTAACTACCGGTACCGCAAAACTAGTTTTTCGCCCTTTACCTTAAATTATTAACTATAATAGGTGTTAAAACTAGTTAACGGCCTCTGGTTTAAGATTTTTCATTAGTATTGATAAAAATTCATTCTATTAAATATGAAAACGGCAATTGCGTTCTAATCAAAATATTTAAGGAAAAGTTGCAATTGGCTTGTTCTCTTGTTTATTAAAAATATTAAAAAGTCACATAGTACAAGAAATGTTACCTCAATGGTAAGAATATTTCCCCCAATTTAAAGTTCCCGCACTGGTTAAGAGCAATTTTAAATGTTGAAAACTAAGAAATGGGATAGTTTAACTGTTTTGATGATAAACCCAGTACTCACGAAAGTAACGGAAGAATTTTAATAGAGTTGTGTATTTAGGTGTTGTTGGGGGAAGATGTTATTTATGCAGGCTGTGTGCAGACTTTTTATGCAAATAAACCCATAACATCATCAAATGCATGTTCGCCACATTTACTACTGTGATTTCAATTTTTCAAAACTGTAATATTAAGTATACTTAAATGAGAAAAAGTACCTGTGACTAAACAAAAGACAAGTTTTCTTCCCTTAATCTCTTGTTCTTGTTTTAAACATGTCATCATCGCTCTTTCACTCGAAATAGTGGAGACATCCATTAGGAGTGGATATTTGTATTGTTTTATAACAAGAAAAGGTTTATTAGGGGATCTGTTCATTGTTGGAAAAAAGAGACAAATGTAGGTTATTAGTGATTTTAAAAAGTAGGAAGCTTAACTAGACAGATCCTAAAGAAAATTTGGTTTAAAATTAATCTACATCTGAATTTTTTATCTTGCACTTGGTGTTTTTTTAATGGATACGTTCTTACTTCTTTGTCTTATCCTCTGTATAGAAAAAATGATTTACAATAGAGTAATTTTTCTCTAATGCAAAAGAAACCTCCTGTAACTTAGATTGATGATGTAAGAAAACTGTTTGGTGATAATGTTTCCTTGCCTCGGAACTAATTTAAAAAGAAAACAATAATTATAAATGAAAAACAACCAATATTCTACAAAAACTTGCACTGCCAAAACATTTACAAATAAAAGTCCCGAGGCAAACAAGTTACCGGTAGTCATTTAAGATATTAAAATGCTTAGAAAATGGAGTGGAAAACCTATTATATATAAATGAAAAAATATAAATATATATATCAATAAAGATTAAGTTCTAAAATGTTTATGAAGAAATTATTATTGTAAAGGTTCTGCACACTTTTGTCATTGAATGGTTTTATTTTGGGCTGTAATGGCCCTGCGTAGAATTTTTAATTGACCACTAATTGAATATAAGAAACAGTTGCACACGAGCGTGATAATGATGTAGGAAAATACTATTCTAGCCAGGCCCGTTACGCTTATACATTTATATTAATCCTGATTTTAGTGTCATGGTTGTTAGATGACGATTTATCTTGATTGAAATGCTTTGGTCACAACCCAAGGATGGGTTATAAGTTTTAAATAGCATATTTCAAAACATTTTCAATCTTTACATTCAATTAATCCTGATTAATTTTTATCTATCCCCCTCCCCCTTTACTTAAATTGACTATTTTGAACTCTTGGGAGTAAAGTTAAGTCTTGTAAAAAAATTATGCGTATATAATATGGCAGTTAAAAGATTTATTCCTATATACATACAAATATTTGCAAAACATCGTTATTTTAAATAAATTAACATATAAAAAAATGTATATACATTTACTGTTGGTCATTTAATGCTACTGGTTTGATTTTAAGAGGAGAAATGACATCAACCATTTCAACAAGTTTATCACCAAACCAAGACGGTAAGCTGGAATAAAGCCAAATACAAATTTCTGCATAACGATCGGTTACGTATCTCGGCCTGGGTCTGCAGGACAGCAAGGCACTTTTCGTCGCTCTCAATACTGGAGTCAAATCACGAGAAAATGTAGAGGCTAATTTATCATAAGTCGCAAATATTGCATCAAAGTAGTCACGACCATATTTCAAACGATTCTCTTCATCCATATTGTCCCACACACACTGAAATACTTCTGCTCTTCGCGCTATTGCTTCTGTTAAAGATTTATTATTGTAAGAAATTTATATCACGGAAATATTACTCAGGGTTCATAAAACTATTTACAAATTGATTTCCCTGATATTTCCCGGTTTTCCTAGGTGAAAGATAACCTCAAAAGACCTTATGTTGCAAACATTAGCAATGACGTGGAGAGAGTTACACTAACAAGGATTTTGTTCAAAGTCGGGCGTATTGTTGATATGAAATTTCCCAAAAGGAGGCGTTGAACTACCCATTCGATTTGCCATGGCAACAGAAAATGTTTTTGACCACTTAAAACAAAAAAATCTCCATTTAAAAAAACATGGCATTTTCTTGGTTTCACCTATGAAAATTTAAAAAAAAAATTTAAACCACGAAATGGTTTAGGTAAATTGGAACATTTTTGGGGTAACAATATTTGGGTAAAATAAGGAAAAAAAATTTTTTTGTTTTAATTGGTGAAAAACATTTTCGGTTGCCATGGCAAATCGAATGGTTAGTGCAACGTCTCCTTTTGGGAAATTTCATATAGGTCTTCATTACGCCCGACTTTGAACAAAATTAGCCATAAACATCTCGGGTACTCTCCTTGTAAGTAACTTGACCAATCTTTTCAAGAAGAGGTATATAGGGTTACTCATTTCATGTTTGAGATTGAAACCAAGTTGGTTCCACTTTACTGTATATAAGGGAAGTAATAAAGTCAAATCTTATCTTTAATAAGAAAACTTATTGAAGTAATTTGTACTTCAGAGTGCAAAATTTCCCCCATTTTTACAAAAAAAAGGTAATTTGCCTAACTTTACTGTCAACAGTCTTGATTCTTTGATACTTCCCAGTTTTCCAATTCTGTACAAACCCTGTTACAGTTTGGCAATATTGAATGAATGAATGATCAAAATGCAATGAGCTAGATAACCATTTTTCTTTACTAACAAGAGCCACCAAGAAGTCTTATATTGGTTGTTTATCCTACACATGTAGAATATTATTCAGATAAGCATGATGGGTTAAATCATAAATATCAATTAAAACCTAAGGAATTACTTTAATGGATTTATACCAGGTAGGACACTGTTAATTACTTGCAGCTATCCATTTTCACAAACAATAGGCCCATTCTACCTAGTTTCCAACATTTTTAGACTGAAGCCTTCTTAAATGACTAGTCAAATTGCTCACCTTAAAGGTCTATCTACTGAAGTTAATTTTAATCAAGGCTTGTGCAAGTACTCGAGCTCTTAACGTGTAGCTGAGTCCTTTGCCAAAGACTAGAAATTACTCGAAGTGGACTCAGAATTTAGCTATAAAGGTTTCCCTGATGGAGTTCAACCAATTATTTTTCAATAATTTAAATTTAAATTTTTGTTTAACTTATCATTCTGTATAATTTTTTTAATATTTACTTTAAATAAACGGCTTAGGGATAAATTAACGACTAAATCAGATTCCAAGACTCGAGACTTGAACGAGTTCAATTTTAAAGGATTCTAAACCCAAAAACCCCCAACTCACCCTTAAGGTTTTTCAGCCATTCTTGATAATTTTTAAATATTAACATTCAATAATATTGCCAATCGAATTATATGAATTAAAAACACACAACACCTGTGTAAAAACAGTTGGGCTCAATAACTGATACTTTTACACCCCATTTTTTTAGTTCATGTCGTAGAGCATCTGAGAATGAACATAATCCAGCCATTGCAGTGCTATACGCAGAGAAATAGGGAAGTGGAAACCTTCCTATATTAATATAAAACGAATGGAATCAATTAAAATTTCAGATAAAAACACACCCATTCATTTTAACTAACCAACAACACTGGAGATAAAAACGACTCTTCCCTGCCCTCTTTGTATGAGAGGCAAAAATGTTTTGGTAACATGAATTGTCCCTTGAAGATTTACACTCAACACTTTGTCAAATAGCTTCCAAGGCATCATATCTGCCTCAGCGCAGTACCAAATACCAGCGTTATTTACAAGTCCCCATAAACCTATAAAAAAATCAATTTTAGATTAGATAGAGCATATTGATTATACTTGACATTGATCAAATTCCAAAACTAATCTCTGAAAGTGTTAGTTGCACAAAAATCCGATAAAAATAAATCATAATGAATATAATTATTTTCAAGACCTGAAAGTTTAATTTCTAAATGTAACTTTCGTTTTATAATTCTACCAGTGTATTATTTTTTTAAACTAACCTACTTTGTCCCCCAAAATCCCAATTAAAGTAGCTGCCAAGAACAAGTGATATAGAATAGGAATTACTGGCTAAGTTATCTACAGTAATTAAAAAGTTTTGCTTCCAAAATCAACACAGTTCTAATATGATATTTATTTATTAAAATACAAATTTAGCTTGTGCTAATAATGGACACAAACAGGAGCGCTTTAGGAGAAAAATAGCTTCTACATCTGCATTAAGAAAAATAATTTTTAGAAGACTTCGAAAATTAATACTTTTACAGAAACCTTGTTGCTTAAGCAGGGTTCATACAGCTATTGGCAACCCGATTTCCCTGATATATCCAGGTTTTCCCATGAATATTTCCCTGATTTTTCAGGTGCAAGAGCTCTTATGTTAAAAGCTGTTATCTAATTTTTTGGTTCATTAGTAATTACTTTAAAATTTCATGCAACTAACACTTTAAGATAAGGCGAATTAGGCGATACTTAAGCTACTTCGCGAGTTGTGACTAAGCTATCTACACAAATAGGTTTATCAAATTTGAAAGCACTTATTGAAAGTTCCAATTGACTATACAAAGCCGTTGTACATATCAGGATGGGCCAGACAAAAAAATTCCTTTCATATTAATCATATGCACTTCTGATAAAGGAAAGTGTAGAAATAGACCAAACTGTCTAGATATACTGAATAAGAACAATTTACGTAGAAGGTTTGGGATCAACCGAATAAGGATATGTATAAAATGCACCTGCACAAGGACATTTAATGGGCAACAAAATAATTGCCATCCCTCACGTGTCCTATGTTTGTTAATTAAAAATTCAATTTGATGGCCTGAGAGTGCTAATCAATGCAACACCACTATTATTTTTGTGAGAAGACAAGATAAAACTTAGAAAAGGATTTAGTTAAATAAGTAAATGTAAAATTGTTTTTCTACGCACCTTCTTCCCCAAGTTCAGCTTCAACGTAAATCAAAGTTTCTTGAATTTGTTTTGGACACGTAACATCCATTTCAATAATGTGCAACCTTGATGAGCATGTAGATTTTAACACATAAGCACCTGGTGAATTTGAATTTAAGCAGGTTGCAAAAACTTTCATTCCAAATGCATCTAAACGTTTAGCCAGTGCTTGGCCAAATCCCGAATCGCACCCTAAAATGAGGACAAAAATATATTAAACAATTATGAAACAATGAATTGAATGATGCAATGACTCCCTGGCCATCGAGTGAACCGGCCCGATGGCAAGTGGGTCTTATGAACCGTTCGTGAAGTGGGCCCCCTTAAATATAATAGCGTAATAGTTGTTAAGGCTGGGGCCTATTGTCTCCAGGCAACCAATAATATTAGATCCAGTCTGCCACTGCCCTTTCTATAAATAGTCTAAAAACATAATTGTCATTTTATCTAAGTAAATTGTGTATTTTCAAAAAAATTGTTAAATAAACCTGTTTTACCACAATTTCATAATATGACACCTTTGGGGGGAAAGTATCCTTGTAATATCAAATATCCAAAAAATAGTGCATCAGTGAACACTCAATTTCAATTTTCTCAGAGTGTACGCAATAAGAAAATCTATAACTTAGATAACAATAGAGAAGCAGATAGGCGGCCCAGTATTAATAATTTTGTGCTCAAGAAGAAATTTTTTAGTCATTCCCATAAAACCAATGTTACATTTTAAATTAGGTATTTCCCCTTGAAGCAGATTTATTATAAGCTTCTGGTTGTACTTGTTGCAACTTGCAACCAATACTCGAAATAATATTTGATTTACTTTTAAATTCTCTAAAATAGAAAAGGTAGATTTTTGTTCAAAGGGCCACAACAGCATTTAAAAACATTATTGAAAATCAAGTGGCTCTTCCGTACCTCGTTCAATAAAAATTTTGATTTTTGGAGTTTCATTTTCAGAGGTTGCGCAGTGAAACTAACAAAATTCCAACTCTGCTTTGACCCTTTAGCATGGGGATTATGAAATTTGACCAAGTTTTTCCTAAGTTTTCCTGAAACATTGACCGTCACCTTTCTTAAGAATTATGTTATGAACTTCGTATAACATATATGATAACCCATTTTTTAGCGAGACGGAACTTATACAAGTAATATATACAAAACAAAATCAAATCACCAATATAAAATTATTTACCAGTAATTAGAACTGCCTTGTCTTTAGCATCAAGATGGCTAGCTACAAAAATTTATATTTTAATAAGAAAGCCCTTTGAAATTTATAATGTACAAGCTAAGGACAAAATTTACCTGGTAATGTAGAATATATAATAACACATCCTAATGCAAAACTTGCAAACCCCCAATGTCCTCGGATTACAAACTGGCAAAAGGGTTCACCAACAAAAAGTAACACCAAACTCAAAATGGACCGAAAACCAAGTCTCAATTCAAATGTTAAAAATTTAAATAATAAGCCGAACCCGAAAACTATTGTAACAGTACCATATAGTAACGAGTACATCACTAAGGACTCGTCAATTTCAATCATTTCATTTTCTTCCATGATAAAATATCAACAGTATCCCAATGAGTAGTATATGTGGTTGAATTTTCTTCTTTGATGACCGCTATGAACGAGAACAAGAATTGCATCTGGTTTCCGTGCCCATTTTCATTGCTAACTTAAGAAATTCTAATAAAATTCAGAAACATAATTCCAATTTCACGTTAAAACTATTTCTTTATAACCCACTTTTTTTGGCTTAATTAAATAATTAACGGGTACGCATCAAACTACTAGCAGTTTAGCCGTAGCTTTTACTGACGAAACGCCAGCTGCCTCAGTCTGCCTGGCCCGAGCCGCCCGAAACAATTTTTTATTTTTTTTTGATATCCACACATCGGTGTCGACCCAAGGCCTTAGACACCAGCACACAATAACTGATTAATCAGGGCGAGATATGTGTAACGGCCACGCCAACGGGGGGATACGTGGGGACAGGGGTGGGGACACCCGTGGCGGAAGTACGCCGACCACCCGTTGGGGGATTGGTGGTCGTCCTCACACGGCCATCCACAAACTCTGCCTCCCGGACGCCTGGGATTACAGGAGTGAGCCACTACTCCCGGCTGCCCGAAACAAATGGAAGTTGTGGAATATGCCTCCCCCCTACTTTATGAGTAAAGCGGCTAAAAGCAGAGGCCCCCCCTGAGTTTGGAGTAGAAAAGTTGACTGGAGGGGAAATTCCCATATCGGTAGCATTGAGTCTCTTCCCCCATCAATTCGGCCTAAGCCCTCCCAGCATGCACTGCGTTTTTGGTAGGGGCCCACGATTTACCTTACTCTAGCGACGAAAAAGATAATTATTTCCAAGGGTGTTGTGAATATTTGATCTTGATTTTATAGAACCAAGGCCGAACAAACCGTTAAAGGTTTGAATGACAAATTTGTAACAATCAAAATCATGTTTTAAAGACGGTATTATATAGTTTAGCCATTGACAGTTAGAATTGTTCATAATGAAAAAGTACTGCTGTTATAAAAATTGCAAATGTGATTCAATTAATAATTTTAATTTATAAAAGAGAAAAAAACTTGTTAGGCCTTGGTTTATATTACAATATTAGATAATAGAACAAAATTTACCTTCATTTTTTTTAATAATTTTTGAAAATTTGATATATGTGTGATCATGTTGGTATCCAAAAAATTTTAACTAAAACAATCCATTATAAAAAAGAACTAATACAATCGGAAATAAAAAATTCATTCTAAACTACTCCAAGCTTCAAAATTAAAGCATGGCGAATATTTACAATTTTATTTCAATAAAAACCCGAATGAGGGCGACACTAAGGTGCCCCTACCGCGGAGCAAAGGACTCTGGGTAACGTTGAGCTTACAGACTTCCCACCCTTTTTTCCCCTCCAGTCAACTTTTCTACTCCAAGCCCTGAGTTTATTTTAACCGGGGTGCTATAACAGCGTTGCCAGACATGATAATTATAGTACACGTCGATAGTTTCGATAAAATTTTTGGAGCGTAGAATAATTTATCCGGCGAGCTACGTCGTTCGGCTTAATGCTTAAAGGACTTTCAAGAGAGAGCTGTGGGCAGTACCCCCGCCAGGAATTTATAATACACAGGCCCGGTCTGATTTAGAGGCCCCCCATCTATATATTTTAATTTAGAAATGTCCTATTTTAAAGAATTTTTTTTTTTCAAATTCATCCCCTAGACAACTAATTAACTCTTAACTTTCTCTTCCCCTACTTATTTTAATTAAACTCAACTTCACAAATTATAAGTTCATTATTATATATAAACTTAAAAAGTGTCGCAGACTCTTCGATTAGAGCTTTTACCAAATTCGTCAAGCACTAAATTAGGGTTTTCTTTTAAACAATTCGACAAATTCCGATTAATGGACGACGTAGCCAGATTTGAAAGTCTAAATTATCCCATAGTTGTTCGTAGACGTGTTTCTATTCTTTTCAGGGAACTAAAACTTCTTTCTGAGATAGTGTTTGCCACAGGAATGCATGAAACAGCCTTGTAGTACTCAACAAGGTCAGTGAAGCCATCTTCCATGGTCATTAAATAGTGGAAGCAGTCGCTTACACTGTTAAATTTTTTGGAGATAATAAGATTTATCGCAAATTTAATTTGACTTTTTAAGGAATAAAGGTCGGAATGAAACCTATCGTATGTGTTACAATTTGTTATAATATCGATTTCGTTTAGGAAGTTCTCAGAGTTAGGGTCACACGCCATGATACCTTTATATAGACCAGAGTTAGCTAATAATCGTATTTTCATTACAGAAATAAATTTGTCTATTAATTCGAAATAGGTGGACCTCATCTGGTCTATCAGGGTTTTTGCTTCAGTTTCCCTGGTCGCCGTTGTACTTGTTACCACAATATGTTTTAATCTTCTGTTAGGGATAAATTTATGTTTCCGTAAAGCTAATGGTTCGCTGTTACGGTCAGGTACTGCAAATAAAGACTATTCCGCGAATTTAGTAGCTTCTTCCCAAATAGAACCAAAGCGTTCAGAGTTTCTACACTCTTCTAAGGTCTTGACAGTTAAGCTTGGCAAATGGCAACGGCTTCCGTAAAAATAACTATGTAACTTTGTAAATATTTCGACAGGGAATTTGTTACACCTAATACTTCGTCTAATGCAATGACTAATTTTAAGTTATCTAATTGGGATATATACCTATGACACTCGGCAGCCTCGTCGGGTTTTCCGTTTTCAATCTCATTCTCTAAGGTTAAAACTACGGAATCGAGTCTATTTCTAAAATAGTGAATCCCCTTTTTTTGTTCCACCATCGAGTGTCGCAGCTGTGTGGCATTTTAAGTATATCGTAGCCTAGATCTATTTGGGAGTTTTCAAAATATTCACTTCTAATGACCGAATTGCTTTGAAAGTTGTAAATGGCTTGAGCCAAACCAAGTAATTCCCTAATTGTCGATATTTTGGAGCAACAGTCAACCAAAACTCAATTTAAACGGTGGGCGTAGCAATGAACGTACGGACAATGGGCACCTACTGCTTCTTCTACTTTCACCCTCACTCCTTCTACGTGTCCACTCATTGCACTAGCCCCATCATAAGTCTGTGCAACACAATCCTCCAGTTTGAAACCACCCTCTTTCAAAATATTTATAACTGCCAAGCTGATACTCTCAGAATCAAACTTGTGTAAATCTGTGATTCTGTGAACCCTAGAAATCGTTCTACGACACCTATTTCTGCTTGAGTATATCGAATACAAATCTTAACTGATCTACTCCCGCATTGTGCCGAGTTTCGTCAGCTTTTACAGAGTGGAATCCACCGGATTCATTGACCTCTTGAACAATAATTTTTCTCACTAAACTTGCCTTTGGTAGTGTACTCAGGTAATATTGATTTCGAGTATAGGTGGTTCAAAAGATAACGTTTTGTAGGGGCCATTTAGGACTATTGGAAATTGAAATTGAATGGGATTACTTTTTTAGAGGGCTAGATGACCAATTTAAAAAGAAATTAAATCATTTTCCGTCACATTTGGAGGACAAAGTGGGTATTTTTTTAAACTTTTAGAGTCCCCTTAAATAGGCCTAAAATTTTACAACATAGGCACGTGCCTACTTGTGCCTACTGCTGGCGGGGGCACTGGCTGCGGGGAAGTTGAGGTTAATTTAAAATACGTCATTCGGTCGCCGTTCGTCGCATTTACAAAATTACACTCTGATGACGTTTCAGTTACGTTTTTTGAATCGACTTCCGACCCTTCACACCCCCCTTGAAAGTCCCTTTAATAATTGTTGCAGACAGACTCTCTCCCTGAACGGCAATACGGCATTCGCAACTCTCAACTCTCTGAGAGAGTTGCGTCCTCGGTGTTAAACACTTTTCCGCCCGGAGTTTCGTTAGAAGACTACTTGTTCTTAATGTAATAGTTTAGCCGTTTTGTTTGTGATGAATTTTGTAAACGCCATACTGTGGAGTAAACTGTCAATAGTGAGGAAGTGTTTTTACCTCAACTATGCGGAAGATGGCGCTACACAACACTAGAAGGCTTTTCCTTTCAGGCTTTCAGCAGATAAATTCTGGCTAGCAGACGACAAAATCCGATTTACTCCTTTACACCCATAGAAATAGAAATTAGACTAGAAGCACGATTGGATTGGGTGGGGCGTACCAGCTAGAAGGTTGCCATCAGAGTGGAATCACGATAGTCGTGCCATCTCATAGAAACAATTGAAACTAAATAAGTAAATATGGTCACGTGGAATAATATAAAACAGATCGTAGGCAACGTATTAAAAACTTTTTTTATTTATCTGACATTATATTAAGTTATTTAAACAGATTTAGGAAAATCATAAAAATCTCAAGAATCTACTATATCTACTGTGTCACCCTTAAAGTCACACGTGAACCTTACGCAATCATTGTAAGTCTGAAATACCACAAATCATCATAGTTTAACTAAATTTTAATTATTTCAGTGTGGTTTAAAATATGCCTACATGAGATTTCAAAATCTTGGTTTCAGTGTCTTTTAAACTATCATCAGTATTAGTCAAGTCAAATTGAGTGGTTTCAGGTAGTTCACTTTTTCCGTAGGTTTTCCGAAATAACCTCTGATAAATAGGGAAACTAAATAACAATTACTACAAGTTGGCCAGCCAAAATATACCTCTCCTCGGAAGAATAGTCCCTAGTGGTATTAATTTCTCGAGATAACTCTTTAAAGGGAATATAACCTCTGGTATTTCTGTCGCCCTCCAAGGGTTCCAATATCGTCCGCTGCCTCCCATGGCTTTTCACACCGGCGGCGCTGATAATCGCTGATTGTGAAGGGAATAAAGGAAATTGATGGGGTCTTCCATAAAGAACGCGTTGGATGCTCTATTCCCTTTAAGATATATCTCCGCAATTTAGAGTTATACATAGTTTGCATTCCTACGTCATCAATGACGCAGTTCCAAGTATAGATATAAGAACCAAGAATAAATATTTAATTTGAGCAAGAATGAACGATTCTTTGCCGCCATTTTGAAGGTGTAGATTTCTTAGTAAAACGGGAGGGTTAACAGTTTCAATCGTCTGTTTGCGGATTTTAATTATTTTCAAATGATTAAGGAATTATTTTCACGTTAAAAATGGTTATCCGCCTGGTTAAAAATTGTTCGAGTAGTTCAATTACCAAGGGAGAGCGAAAATTGTTTATTTTATTCGATAGTGAATGTAATTGTAAAAAGGATGACCACAAAGGCCTAACTTTGATAAGCTTTGTTAACTTCTTTTCGTAGATATTTCGGTCGTAATTTGATATTTTATTTAAATAACCCGGCCTTAGAATCTTATCTGGCTTTGTTTAGGGCCCATTTAAAAATTTAAAGCATAAATCTAATACGTTTTGTAGCTTTGACGATATTACCAACAAAATGGCTACCTATTTAGTAAGCTACGCGCGAAATGGTTTGAATTTTTAATCGCCCTCCCAGTTTCCTTGGAGACCATAGGCCCCTCCCTTCGGTGCAAACTATGAATTTGTTAAAAATGTTATCTCAGTTCTATCCCGCCCGGTATAAAATTTTAATTATAATTAAAATAATTGAGACGAAACGACCAATTTTAATTTATTCAGAATATCATAAGTTAGTTGTTACAACAGTGAGTTAGACGTACTATAACACTGCACAATTGAATTTAACCCTTTTTTTACAGTACAAGTTTATAAGTTGAATACATGTATAATACGAAGCAAATTTTAACGAAAGAAATATCTACATAGGGTATTATAACGACCGTTCGCTTTTTGGTTTATAATTTTAACGGAATCGGGCTGATTTTAATTAAACGATAGTTTATCGAAATTTTGTTAAAAGAATATTCCCTAAGGCCGCGCGATAAATTTACGAGATAATTTCCCGTCGCCGATATATCGAAAATTTATTTGATTCGGGATTGCCAGAACTGTAATGTTGTGGGCGAGTGATTAGAAAATAAAATGGCAACCAGAATTATGCAAAATTATAAATGTTTATTTTTATTCAGAACAGTCTACGGAACGTTCTTGATTTAACTTTCATCAATAGCCCAACAATATATATCCCTTCTACGTAATTGTACAGAACTGGTACTTAAGTGTCTAAACTAGATTTGTCTTAGTTCATCGTGATTGAAACATAAACCAAAACACACTTACACTTAAGTAAATATTATAAATTATACTGAGTAATTTTAACTAAATTCAAACTACCTAACTATAAACTCCGTCTTAATTAACAGCTGAGACCTGTTCGCTACTAATTACTTCCAATCTACTTAATTAGCCTCACAGGGTGAGTTGATAATTTCAAGGGTATAATTAGGTTATTCCAATTCAAAAGATAACAATCAATTTTATCTTACAGCTGACTTGAGTTAGTTCACAATTACTTTAACACTTTCAGTCTTAAGCACGCACTGTTCATACACTTAAGTCCATTCACTCACGTTCCAAACGCGAAACACAATTTAACTCTTTTCTTGACCAAAGACCGAACATACCAATTAAAACCGCAAAGTTACCTCATAACTTTTGACCGACACCAGGACCCCGTCCTGTAGTATTTCGTCTGACAGCCAAGAACTAAGAAAGACTAAATCTTCTAAATTGATGGCAACGGCCTTATATACCTTTATTTCGTGTTTTTTTTTTACCCCTCGAGATTTGACTAAAGTTCGAAAAATTGAAGAGATTATATTTTTTACCCGGTTTGATTGATAGTTCTCCACTCGGTGGCGCTATATTATTACTTTTTTATAGTTTCCGCGGGAGTTTTGAATAATTATCCTTTTTCTAAGCGTTATTAAAAGGTAAAAAACCCGCCTTATCATAATGGTTTCTTTACTTTTTAATTTCCTAAAGGAAGTCAATGGCTCGGCGGTAAACTATCTGCATTGTAACGCTGCGACCCGAGTTCAATTCCTGAACACCATCAAATAAATTAAAGTACTCAGACATTTAATTAAATATAATATTAATATAATTTATAAATATTTAATTAAATATAAGATTAATATAATTTATTAATATTTAATTAAATATAAGATTAATATAATTTATAAATATTTAATTAAATATAAGATTAATATAATTTATAAATATTTCATTAAATATAAGATTAATATAATTTATAAATATTTCATTAAATATAAGATTAATATAATTTATAAATATTTCATTAAATATAAGATTAATATAATTTATAAATATTTAAAATTATGTAGAATAAATTATAGTACCTAACGTTATAACTTTGTAAATGACATTCGCCAAAGCTGTTTTTTAGAAAAACACCGTAACTTAACAAGCGTTGGTGGCTGAGTGGTTAGAGTTATCTCTTGCACGAAGCAGACCCGGCGCCAATAAATCGCAAATTGATACTACGACGAATACCGTGAACAATTGGTGGAAACCCTACCATTGGACGTTGAGAGGTTGCATAACACTCAGCATTCGGTCCGTACCAAAGTCATTAAGTAGAAGCTGGAGAGAAAACGCCCGTACAAACACAACATACTCAACATCCACAACCATAATCACACGAACTCAACATGCACAACCATCAAAACACAAACACAACAAACTCAACACTCACAACCGTCATAACACTAACTCAACATTCACAACCTACGCATAAACATTATAAAAACGTAATACACTAAACCGTTACGACGGTGAGCGAAAAAACACCATCCAAACCAAACCGCAAAGCAATCCGTTAACGCTCACCGTCACACGGTGGTTTTGCCAACCCTTCGAGAAACTGCGAACGCAGTGAGCCAAGAAACTGCGTACGCAGTGATTACCCTTTGCCCCGAAAATGCGAACGCGTTCGCAGGCCTGACAGACAGACACGGTGATTGTATAACCCCTCCTAGGAACGCGTAATTTCTGCAGGCTATCCTTATCTATCGGTATGAAAGCTTGTGCTATCGTTGCGAGAGCCATTGTCTCCTACTTAAAAATTATACTAAAAGTCACCAACAGATGGTGTCTAAAGACTATGGCCTGCGGAAAGGTCAAGCACTTAGTAGTAAAATGCTAAGAGACCTCGCGCTCCTGGTCACGTGCCTTCCTCGGTGTCTGCTAGGTGTCAATAGTTGATTTTATAAAATGTCTTTACGCTTGCCCAACTTGTTGAAATGTTGCCCTGGAATAGTTCAGCCAATGCCTAAGAATGAGTTCATAAACTCTTCAGTGGGAGAGAAAACGGTTATTTTATAAAAAGAACTATTCCGTATTTTATGTTAGGCTTAGACGCCCCGAAATTTATCTAGACCTTTATATACATTCAGTAGCCCCGCCAGGATTTTTTCGCGAGTAGGCACTGCGTGATTAAGAGGCCCCCATAAAAAACTCCTTTGTAATTTTTGTTGTTCTTTAACTAGCCAAATTGTATATAATTATTTAAAAATTTTATTATTATTAAATCAATAAAACTTTTATTATTATTAAATTAATAAAAATTTTATTATTATTAAATTAATAAAAATGTTATCATTATTAAATTAATAAAATTTTTATCATTATTAAATTAATAAAAATGTTATTATTATTAAATTAATAAAAGTTTTATTATTATTAAATTAATAAATTTTTTATTATTAAGTATATTGTTTACAAATAAATATTACCAACTTTACTTTTAATCGAAGAATTCCACACTACGATTACCTCTTTACCCAAATTCATCAACTACTTATTTAGGCTTGTCTCCCCCATTGTTAAGGGGGAAGACTACAGTGGCCATTGTCTAGTTTCGCGCTATTTCAAGCTGAACTGTTTTATTGTTGTGTTTTAACTTATTAAATTAATATTGATGTGTAAAACAGCCTCTTGTTTAGTGCTTAAAATAATTTTGACAATTTTAAATTTCAAAGTAATCTAATTATTACGTTTTAATTCGGACCCCCGGAGCTAAACACGTTGGGCAAGCGCCCAAACTACCCTATAGTAGTTGACCTCTTGAACAATAATTTTCTCACTAAACTTGCTTTTAAATCATGACATTTTTTTAAAATATCTAATATTGCAATAAAGTTTCCCCTATTCCCAATATTGTCGGCGGATGTGTAAGTGTTCCCCTGAAGTGCTAAATCTTGTTGGGCACATAAAATAATCACTTCCACGTGTGTAGATAGGACCTCTCTGTTTCTAATAACGTCTAGTCTATGGTGGTCGTTAACCTGGCAAACTATTGATCCACGGGATTTGGATTCCATGTAGTCTAAGTACATTTTGTAGTCTAGTTGGTGAGAAGATTTGTTGGAAGTGAAGTGTTCTTCGAATTGTGTCCCCATGTTTTTCCAATCCGAAAATCCCTTTAGAAATGCAGTGTTTATACTGCCTAAAAAATGACGGCAACAAAAACAATTCACTGCATCCTTTGCAACTGAATATTCAATCATTTGATATTTGTCATACCAAGAAGAATTGAAACCTCGATTTTTACCGCCAATTAATCTTTTAGGAAAAGGATTTAGTTTAGGCTGAACTGGAAGGCAATCTTTATCTAGACTAATATCCAAGTTATTCAACGCGTGTAAGCCCATTTATTTTGAATTGGACACGTTGTTTGATGTATTTTGTGCATGGTTAGAGTTGGGGTTTGCAATTACTTCTGTAATTTCTCCTTCATGAGTCAGTTCCATTTCCATATCAGTACTGACGTTTGGAAGAACTTCAGCAGTATTACTAAAACAGTGACTGTTATCAGTCTCCAAGGATTCTAAACCCTTTCCCAATTCTTTTGACTAGGTTTTTCTCGGAACTATAGTTATGGCTTTGCGCCGACGATTTTAAAAAACGTGCCATTGCACCTTTCTGATTACTAACGAAACTATCTTCCCTTTTCCATTTTTCTCATTTTTGGGACCCAGATAAAAATTTTCTGGTACTCATATTTGAAAATGCTACTATTATATACTAATAGCGAAATAACCTTAAAAAGGTTTAAGAAAATAAAGCTTAGTTAAAGCTATGTAGTCTTCAAACAGACTTTTTAATAATACCAGCTATATCAAAGCCCTGAAAAAAGCGGTTTGAATATTTTTTCTAGAATAGCTAATTAGCCTTGAAAAAGGCTTTTTGAATAATTTAGCTAGAATAGCTAATTAGCCTTGAAAAAGACTTTTTGAATAATTTAGCTAGAATAGCTAATTAGCCTTGAAAAGGGCTTTTTGAATAATTTAGCTAGAATAGCTAATTAGCCTTGAAAAAGGCTGTTTAAAAATTAGCTTAAAACAGCTAAATAGCCTTTAAAAAGGCTGTATTGGCAAAGTTAGTCTTAGAAAAAATTTGACTGGGAGAGAATCGAAATTGAGAACTACCTGTTTGTTCAGGAGCAGAAAACGAAATGAAGAAACGCGCGTTATCTGGGACAAGTCCGACCACCGAAGGTCTAGGTCCTTTCTCTACGATCAGTGGTCACTGATATCACGTGATTTCGCAAAAGGGACAAGGAGTAAAAAAGAAAAAACCCTAATCCCCAGGACGCTCTCTATTCAAAGTAGTGACTGGTACGATGCTTTACGCTTCGACTTCAGCTCCGCTGGGATTTCCCTTCGTTTAAGCGTTGCACCGGTTTAAGTCGTATTAAAGAAATCCAGTTTCTCACTTTATGCCCCCTTTTGTAGAATTCCTAGAAACTAAGCTTATGTTTATTGTGTTGGTTGGAGCTAAGTTATCACTGAGGCGAACAGGTGGTTTTTTTTTTTTTGCTGCTTTCCTTGCACGACGGACTTCCCCGTCCCGGGCCAAACTTTTGTCATATACTCTTAGTGCTCGGAATTCGTGTAATTTTTACCTATTAGATAAAGTCTATTTTAATATTCATGGGTGTATCCATTTTGAAGAAAATAGACATTCTTATTATCTACTAATTCAGAAAAAACGAAGCCTATATCGAAACGTGTAATTTTATACGTTTAACCTTTGGCCCCTCTTATCTATAAAACGTTCAAATAATATAAATAAAGTGTGGAGTATGTTCACAGTTCCATTATCCATGGATAAATCTAAATGAACATCGACTAAGCTTATCTAATTAGGAGGTCTATCTTAAAAAAATATTGCTCGTTGGATAAATTATCCAATAAATAAAGTAGACATATCCTTTCAGTTTCAAACAAAAAAAAACTTTATCTAATTCGTTTCGTAATGTGTACTTTGTTTTTTCAAATGAATATTGAATCGGTTAATCTATTGGTTTTATCCGATTATTTGTTACGCGGGAGGTCACGTAGTTTGGATGAATTCACTCGTAAACTCAACTCCGAAACGGACGGTTTGGTTTCTTTTCGCAAACGGAAGCATGGCAGGCACTTCTAGACTGCGAAGTGACGCGTGGAAACATAAAGTGTCGCTTAGATCGTCCGAAGACCGTAGTTCAAAATACCAAGTGGCTCAATGCCTCTACTGCGCGGATTAAGTAAAAGTAAAATTATACAATTCATACGAGAATGGTATACATCGCTCTGAACTGAGACCATGATCTTATTAAAGTGCTTCGTACAGGGACAACCAGCTACAATGATATAGCAATGGCCGATATCCATGTTGAACTTTCAAAGATGGTTATTAAATACAACAGTGGTGTAGCAAAAGGGTGGCCTGGGCGGAAAATGTCGCGGTCTATTGGGTCGTACCTACGTATATGGGCCCAAAATAAATATTTGCCACGGGAAAATCTAATCAGTGCTACGCCACTGAATAGAACCTCTTTTTGAGCCCTTCCTTCAAAATTTTAATTTGGGTCAAAACGCCACAAAAGGAAACGTGCCTAGTTTCACTTTCGCTATTTTTTATCTTCACCGCCAGAATTTGCATTTTAACAATCAACTGACGAAAGTGTTTGGAAACGGTGTCACTGTTCCTGTGCAAAATAATATAATTTTAAACGCTGACGTTTTGTACTCACAACATATACGCTCGGGTCCCCCCCTCGCTAGTTATTCATGATTTTCCGAAATGAGTTTCGGAATATTAGTTAGTGCGGGTTGATAGTACGCGCGCAGGTATCGGCTAAGGTCTTCAATTTTTACCAATAGGAATGATACCTTCACGATCAGAGAGTGAAACAGTGGGTGCGGACAGGTTCCTTACAAACATAAATAGACATGTTCCGGTGTACGATACTAGGCCCACGGGCTGTTTTCAATGCGGGCCGGAACCCTACAAACTCAGACTGGCATGCCAAGGGAATGGATGGGATCCCGACTACGGCTTGGGCTCTATTTCGGGCCGCTTATATCGGACGCAAAGCTGTAAAATGACCTTAGACATTACGGTGGGGAAAAATGGTATTAACCTTGCTTAAAATATTTTTTTGTTATTAAATAGAAGCTGATGCCTCAATCCAGTTTTTGGTGCCCGCTAGGGAGTGACGCCCGGGACGGATTCTTCTCCCCCCCCCCCTCCCCAATCCATAAGGATAACCATATAGCTCTTTCGCTGTTGATTTATCAATTTGGACTCAAAGGGTCCCATAACTTGGGCACTGGCTGTCTCGCGTACCTTTTGAATTAAAGGAAAATTGGGCATCAACCGACATAAATTCCTTGCTAAACAGACCAATCACTTCACAAATAGAGCATAGCTCTACTTCAGTAGGACTTGTGAACTTAAAATGCATTTCTTCTTTGGTTTTAAAAATTCTGCTTATGCTCAGTCTTATTGGCTTGATATTTTCAACACTCGTAAAGTCGATTTTCAAAGTATAGCTGAGGTAGCCCACGTGAAGATTGTGTTTCGAAATATAGCCAGTTCTAACTGCTCTTTTCATATAATCAAAGATATATAGTTCATTCACTATTTACAATGGTTTGTATAAAACCGTAAAATGAGTTGGATTTGAATCTAAAATTAACCAATTATAGCTAAAGAACTAGGTTAGAAGATTTGCCAGATGAACTTTTTTGAGCCTCCCTGACTCGTGTAAAATCCGTCCAAACCTTTTGCCTCTATATACACAAAAGTAAATAATCACATAATTAGTATTTTATAGCAGTGTCTATAGTAGCAGCTACGCAGTAACTTTATTATTCTTGACTCCCGGGGTCCACATTTTAAGCATTGGCTAAACCGTACACTTTGAACTATAGGAATATGGAAAACACCATCAGCAAATCTTGTTAGATTTTTAAAGATACGCAATAAAGACTGTGCCCATAGGGCCTCTACTAGAGGCCCGCTTAAAATGGCATTCTCGCTCAAAGCCCACGAATAAACCCCAAAGAATACAGGCAAAACGTTTTAAACTGTGAAGTGTCACGGTGTATGTTTCCAAAGTGTTGGTGGTCACGTGTGGGCTTAGGCCTATTGAAATCTGCCTCGAGACGAGAGTTGAGCGGCGTAAATTAATTTCTTCAATAAGAAGAGTGATAAATATAATTAACATTTGATAATACTTTCCTAAGTGGTAATATATTGAGAAAAACTAAACACCTTTTTTTTAACCAAGCAAAGCACGTCATATCATATAGCCAGGGAGCAAAATCGGGCTTTAGCACTGGGAATTTAAAATATCACATTCGAAAGAAGCATCTGGAACACTTCAATGATCCTATCAACGACAAGTGGCGAGGGAAAGAATTGTACAATGATTTAATCACTTAAAAATCCTGACTTCACGATTGCCTACATGTAGTGGCGTAGCTACGGTATAGAGACGAGTCGGGCCCCCGATTGAATCGGGCTTTTTATACCCTACCCGACCCGGCCCGAGCCCGCTTCGGAATCCTACCCTTAAGAAGTCATTTTTAAGACTCATTTCCCCTCCGTCAAAACGTGTTTTGTTCCGTCCTCAACCATTAACCATAGACGAGTGCGGGTGAGACGACGGGTCACGGACCAGACTACGTTTTTACGTAGGGGTAGTAAATCTTCGCTTCACATGAGAAATAAAACTCACCCAATGACACTCGTAATTAACTTATTGAAAAAGTTTAAGAACAATTAAATTTCAAAAGTTACAATTCCCCATACCCCAAAATTATGTCTCTTATCTCTTTACGTGATTGGGGGCCCCTAATAATTCCAGACAATTTCTTAAAGGCCTAGGTTTTTTTCTGCCTGTCCCCCTTTAAATTAACTTATTGGAGCACAAATACCCCGGTGGTAGGCCAACCGCTGAACATGTTGGCCTAATTTAAAGGGGGGCAGGCAGAAGAAAAACTAGGCTTTTAACCTCCAATGCAAAGTCCATCGTCGCCCTAATCTTCAAATATTGGTTCAAATAAAAAAATGCGATGGTCTACACCGTCTATATCACGAAAAGACATGTTTTAGATAGTTTAAAAATTTGTAAAATGTAAATAGACAATACTACAATTTAAAAAATGTTAAAAACAATATTTGTAAGATTCATCTTTTTCACCTTACAAAAGTTGAAAATGGGGCCCTCCAGAATCTTGGGGCCCTAGGGCAGTGCCCTATTTGCCCAAGGACCTACAATTTATTTTTCGCGTCATACTTTTAAATTAGCCAAATCTGGCGGGAAAATTTTGCAACTGGCAACTTGAATCGAAAAATGGAAGAATGAGAAACCTTTGTTCTTTATCCGTGGATAATCTTGCAATATCCATAAATAACAACGAAGTAAACATTATTTAATAGATAGTAACTTAAAAAAAGTACAAAACTGTATGTTCAATAGATAAAAAATATGAATAAATAATAAAATAGACTTATCTGATAGATAAGTTATTTTGCAGCTTGGAATTGTTTTTGGTTAAAAAAATTATTTATACGCCACGTTCTTTATACGTAAATACATATCTGTGGATAACCCCCCGTAGTCATTTTATCCATTCTTAAAATGTTATGAGCTCTTATCTAAACGAATAAATTGGATAATATCTGTTTCGACAATGGATAAAGCGTTTATCCGTTATTCATTTGTTTGATAATCCAAAGTTAAAGGTAGGTGCACTTTATTCATGGATGCTTATCCAATAAACAAATTATCGAAATTTATACGGTTTATCTATATTCGTCTTGTTCGTAATTCCGAGCACTATAGAGGCCTGCGCCGATCTGATATTGGTCGGCGGCGGCGTTTGACCCAAAATATACCGGCGGCGGCGTCTTCGGCGTGGCCAAAATGACCGGCGGCGGCGGCGCACGCCGGCGTTTGTATAAATTTTAGAGCTATTTCTTGTAGCGACAGTTTAAAAAACACGCGACCAGAAGGGCAAAGGCAAATACCAACTCATACTAGTCCTTCCATGGACTTATTAATGTATACTTCGCACAGGGACGCCCCGTTCCCGAATATTTGTTTCGGGCGATTGTTAAATGTGCGCTCTGGCGGCGGAGTTAGGAACTAACTAACTAATGATAACAGGGGAAGAAGGAAAAGGGGTAAGGGGGCAGGGAAAATACAAATGTAGCTCAGCAGCTGGAAAACACGTGGGGCTGGCTCAATTTGTAAAACTTTTGTTTTAATGTTTTAATGTGCGAAGTGCATTAATTAGTCCATGGTCCTTCCAAGGTAGACCACTGGCCTGACGTCAAACGACATCCAAAAAATATTAGACTCAGTCCGCCACTGATTTTTATAATGCAATTTTAGAAAACATATCGATAAACCAAGCAACATTTAAATTTAAAAAGACAGCAATGCTGGAATCTATTGACGCTAAGTGAAAATGCTATTAATCTGCGTCGACCGAAATCCGAAAACCAAAATTTGACGTTCGACGTCGTGTTCAAATGTAGTTATTTTCGCGTAAATGTAAACCAAAAAAAAGTGAATAAGGAAAAAAAAGGAACAGCGATTTTCGAACAATCGGCGGCGGCGCGATCGGCGCGTTCAAAATTATCGGCGGTGGCGGCGTTTAGCGGCGGCGCAAGCCTCTAGATACAAGGCGCCATTGTTGAAAGCATTATTTGAAAATCGGGCTTAGAAACGTCTCGGTAATTTTTGATTTTTATTATTAATAAAACGTATATTACAATAGAAATAGAAAAGATTTGTCTTTTCACGAGTTCCCAAGCAATGAAAATCTTCGGTTATTATGGTTGAAAAACATTAAACGAGAAGATTTTCAAATGAGTGAAAATGGTAAAGATGTAGTATCAGAAATACATGAACCGAAATTATCAGCGACTGCTTTTTTATTCTGAGGCGTTTTCCCACAGCGCTAGGGGAGGGTGACAAGGAAGCATTCAAATATTTCAACCCACCCGCGGCCAAGGTATATTTTTGAGTGCATGCCGGGTAGAGTATTATGCCATCTAGTGAGTGAAAAATGAAATAGTTCCAGTTGAACGAAGGTCAAATTATCGAACGTATTATGGTCAAAGGCTTAACAGTCTTAGTTTGTGATGTTGTAAATTATTTTGAATTTATATTACTTTTAATCAAATTACAAACCACCGATTTATCCTTCACTTTAGGCTTGTTAATTAGAAACATATTGCACTGGGTAAAAGCCTCCTTAATTGACATTTTGACGTTTTAATTTGAACTAAATTGATATCTGATATAATGGTAGCTGTAATTCTTTACACTGACTGAAAAAGGTACTTTTTAAGTATTTTTTTAGTCCGTGTTTTTTTAAAGTTTCTCACGGCGGCCACCAGGGTGAGTATTCAAATCTTCCCCACGGACCCGTAGAGGATTGCATTCCGCGGAGGGAGGGACTACAACCGAGTAAAGAGAGGGGGAGACGGGGAAAACGCCTTTAGTATAAGCGGGATAGGTCGCTGATAATTTCGGTTCATGTATTTCTGGTAGTATGTAGTCTACATTTCAAGGACGACGATTATATTTCAGATTTGTATCTTTATTTTAAAAAATATTTATCTGTCGTGTTGAAAGTGCTAGTGCAAATTCTTTAGGAAAAAATATTTCTGAGGTGGCTGAAGATGAAATCGAAAAAGAAATTGTAGAAATATAAAAACTCAATAAAAGTCACCATAAATAACTTGCAATCAAAAATTTGGCGTCAAAACCAAAAATTACAGCAGCAACAAAAAATAGTTGACTCGTTAAGAGAGAGCTCATTAGAATTTAAACAAAAGCCTTACCTGCAACTAGTACGAATAATTGAAGATGCTGCTGAGGCAGAAAACCAAGAAGCCTTATTCTTGTTAGATTTAGTAAGCAATTATAAAAGTAAACGTCCCACATTTTCAACAAACACTGTACGGCTATGTGCAATCTGGAACTTTGCGTCTCCTAAAGGTTAGCAATTTTCAGGGAAAAATGGTTTCCTCAAGCTCCCATCAAAGATGACACTGAAGAGATACTTTGGAAAAATTGATGGTGAAACGGGAGTTACAAAAGCCTTCTCCTTGGTGTGATACAAGACCTTCTAAATCGTCCGACAATCAAATTCCTGAAGACTGTAAAAATATTTTAGATGCCCTTTTGATCACTCCTGAAACTCAATGTTCTACCTTAAAATTAGACTGCGTAGCATACTTAGCTGGGTATGTTTTGAAATAATTGCAAAAGAAGGAATTTTGTGGCTGCTGCGTTGAAAACATTTCCCAGCCATGTCACAGCTCTCCACTATTGGATTTGATTAAAAACCAAGATAGAGGAAATCTTAAATATCCAAGTCGTCCATTCGTTTTAATTGTATCAAGAATAGTCACCTTTGTGCAAAGCGCATACCCCTACATTTTCGGGTCTCAAGGTGTGTACGATGAACTTAAGAAATGCATTTTGCCAAAGCACGAGCTCTGTCCACTATTTCATAGTTGTGATCCAGAACAAGGACAGTAGATACAGGGACGAGAAAGTGTATACAGAGTTTGCATCCCTACGTCATCAATGACGCAGTTCCAAGTATAGATATAAGAACCAAGAATAAATATTTAATTTGAGCAAGAATGAACGGTTCTTTGCCGCCATTTTGAAGGTGTAGATTTCTTAGTAAAACGGGAGGGTTAACAGTTTCAATCGTCTGTTTGCGGATTTTAATTATTTTCAAATGATTAAGGAATTATTTTCACGTTAAAAATGGTTATCTGCCTGGTTAAAAATTGTTCGAGTAGTTCAATTACCAAGGGAGAGCGAAAATTGTTTATTTTATTCGATAGTGAAGGTAATTGTAAAAAGGATGACCGCAAAGGCCTAACTTTGATAAGCTTTGTTAACTTCTTTTCGTAGATATTTCTGTCGTAATTTGATATTTTATTTAAATAACCCGGCCTTAGAATCTTATCTGGCTTTGTTTAGGGCCCATTTAAAATTTTAAAGCATAAATCTAATACGTTTTGTAGCTTTGACGAGATTACCAACAAAATGGCTACCTATTTAGTAGCTACGCGCGAAATGGTTTGAATTTTTGATCGCCCTCCCAGTTTCCTTGGAGACCATAGGCCCTCCCTTCGGTGCAAACTATGTATTGGCGGCCTCTGTTGGAATATATCACCTAAAACGACCTAAACATAAGGAGCTATGGGCTGCGTTCAACAACTCTAAAATAGCTCAGCGCTGAGCTCAACGGTCAGCGGTTTTTTGACTTCCGGTTTTGACGTCACGTTGATCATCGGAGACTCAGCGGAAATATCGGCTGGGCGAGATGGTTTTTCCGTTGCTCATCGGTGTCTAGACGTCATTCGACAAAGTTAAGGGAGGGGTAGCAGACGATATTTTGTTCGTTAAGTCAGCGAACTATATAAATCGTACAACAACTTTAGATTTTTGTGACGTAGCGTTGATTAAAAGAACTCAACGATAACTCAACGGTTTTTCTCCGTTGATAGGCCTAGTTGTTGAACGCAGCCCTAGTTAGTTGTAAACAAAAAAAAATGGCGGTCACCTAATTTTAGCGGTTCTTAACGAGGTTTAAGTGTTCAAAACAAATGGGCCTTTTATTATTTACGCTCGTAGTTTAATTTTTAATTTAACATCAAAATGGTAAAAAATAACTACAATAATACTGTCCATGGTGAACCACGTCTTAACAATGGCCGCGGTTTGTTTACATCTAACTCCCCGTGAATATGAAGACGTTTAAAATCGATTTTTTTTCCTGCTTTCTCGTCCATACTCTATGATTGCAGGAATAGTCTGTCAGAAAATAGTCCCTCCGGTTATTGATAACATAACGCGCACAATTTCTGCTAAGCATGAAAAAGTAAAAGAGCTTGTATATAAGCCAATATCTAGAAAAGTATACAAACTTCAGTAACATTTCCTTTGTTATTCAAAGATTCACTGTACAACTATACTAAAAATATATACAGGGTGTCCATTTTTATTCGTAAAAGTGATTTTTCTCAATAACCGTTGTAGTTAGAATTTTTCATTTTTTTTGTGTGAATTGTCATTCCCGGGGGCCATTGTTGTACATGATGTTTATCGATTTTAAAATAATATTTTAAAATTTTGAAAAAATAAATTTTGATGTATTGGAGCTCGTCACATTTTGTCAATGAGAAAAATGTAGAGCGACGTCGAAAACATAAGAATAACGTTTGGTCGTTGAAAACGCAATCAATTTTAATTATTTATACCATAAGAGCGAAAATATATATAAAAAGTATTTAAAAACCATGGTTTATATATATATTTTTGATAAGAGGATGATAATAATAACAATATCATCTTCTTATACTTAGTTTTAGTAACATTATATATTTTACCTTAAAATATATTATCGACAATTAACATTAGTATGTTCCTTATTCACGTGAGCCGACGCATTTCTTATCTGACGCAAAATTCTCATGAGGGCAAAAACGCGTCTCCAATTGGCTAGCCATTCTAACCGTTTAACCGACCGACCGGAAATAGCTCCTTCCCAGATGAATTTGGAGAGGGGAGTAGAAGCCGAGTATCTTTTATTGAAGCGTCCATTAGCTCTACGTCTGATAAACCGACGGCCATTATTTTAGCAAAGATAATTTAAACTCGTACCCTAGATTCGAAATAACTCTCTCGAGCGTTGCCGATAGCGTTTACACACTTCCTGCCGGAACTCAGAAAAAATTCGCTCCATGGTTTGCGCCTTACCGCAACCACGGCCAACTTCGATCACGCGCTATCGCGGCAGCGTGTGATCGAAGTTGGTCGTGCCGCAACCATAGAAATAGAAATGAGACTAGAAGCACTGCCCTTTCCGCCAATCCCAAGGGAAACAGGCGAGCTAGAAGGTTGACATTACTGTGGAATCGCGATGTACGCGCCATCTGACAAACGCATTAAACATTGTCGCCATGGCTACGACGCGAATTTCGAAGAGGGAAAAAAAGGCGATCCATTGCGCATCACGTCGTGCGCAGCGGTGGTCTTTTCGTGTTTAAATTTTTGCGTCTAAAAGCATATCCGCAAAAATGGTTAAAAACTGCGCTTTTTCACATTGTAAAGAGAGATCTGGGAAAGAAATAAAATTATCATTTCATATTATAGTAAATATTTTATATAGTTAATCTCGGAATAAGATATTTTTTTTACACTAAGATTTCCTTTGAGAAATGCTGAATTACTAGGAAAATGGGTTTTAGCGGTAAATCGCGAAAATTGGACTCCATCTTCAATTACTTCATATGAATTTTAGTCCAAGAGCCCATGCCAAAATAAGCAAGTGATAAGGTACACGGTGGGTAATTACTTTTTTGAAAAACCCTTCTGACGTGTACCCAATATCTGCAAGTCTTACGGGCCGGAGTGGGGGCTTTTGGGAATTATAAGCTACGTGACGTCACATTCGGAGACCCATTAAGCAACCTATAAGGTACACGATCAAAACTTGGCCTATCTATTAGCCATTTGGGTATACAAGGAGAAAGCATCAAGTCTTATAAAGAAAGTGGGGGAATACGTCATATAAGACTGATGACGTCATCACCGAAAACGACTAATAAGCGACCTATAAGGTACAAAGCTGAAAAAAGCACCATTCGATAGCTCTGAACTTGTTCTTTCCGAAACATATCAGTCTTACGACATAAGTGGGGGCAAACGGTGTATAAGACTAATTTTGTAACACCCCACCCAGTAAATTGAATTGCACGCGCGTTTTCCGAAATTGCGCTGAATTTTCGTGAAGATACTTAGGGGCACAGAATTTTGTGTCGTTTCTACTATAACTGAAGACGCTGATCACGAATATTTAGGTTTAAGCACTATAAATTGTGTTTTAGTTCATTAAACCAACGATTTAAAATGCTAGTAACGACTATTTAGCAATTTTGTTGTCGGGTGGTGTACAAAATTACACTGCACTTACGTTGTTAGTGATACAAACACGGGACTTTCCACACATGTTCTACAATATATATAAAGCTATTCCCTTTAAGATCTAAGATGGCCGCCATTTCAAAATGGCGCCCATCTTGAAACTTAAATAGCTTTGTAGATCACCAACTATATTCGATAACGAGAAAGCTAATACCTAAAAAGAAATGTCTTTGACCGCGCATAATTTCTTGTCCGATGGTGCTTGGCCTTCAATGGTACAGTATGACCTCTAAATTTCAAAACCTGTGTTTATTCAGCGTTTAAAGCAAGTTTCAGCTCATATTTTAAGTATCATGGCAGGCGAGAGATGTCACTAACATCGAAACCAAAACAAGCTGAGCAATCAAATTAGTCCCTCAAAGTAGGTGCCTCGAGGTTCTCTTTCCTCTGATTGGCTTTTCATAATCACATAAGCTCAGTCAACCTCGCAAGGATTGGCTTATCGGCGAACACGTAATCGTCTAGTTTCAAATTAATAACAAAACGTTTTAGAAAGTCGAATTAGATGGAAGCACCTTCCCGGCGATCTAAGCATTCATAGCCATCTTCGTTACTTAGACCCGTCCAAAATACAAAGGGCAACGATAGAGTGGAAATTTGTGTTAAATCCGTGCCAGCGGCCGAGCGAGTGTTGTATTTATTTTATTTTTTTCATATTATATATCACGAGATATTTCGATATTTTACTACCAATAATTTGATTGGATTTACGTTACTTCAAAAGTCGCTGTCTCGTGATTGAATTCTTAGTCAAAACCAAATATTAACCTTGTTTGAGTCAGGGTACATTTTATGTGAGCTATGGTACACGAAGCTATGAAAACGAAAAGATTCTTACGATTAATACTACCTAGCATTATAAAGTTTGGACCTTATAATTTTCATCATAGTATAAATTAAAAGGAAATGAAATTTTCAAAATGGACTATATTGTGCGAAAACAATATACCTAAAGCGGATTAATTTGGTGAATTTCAATTAGATTGGAGAGATAACCGAGGCCCCTATAGGCGCGAGGCCATGTGCTTTTGCACCGGTTGCACTTGCCTGAACATAATCAGTAACATAATTAACATAAGTATGACACAGATCGATTTTGGTTAAGCTGTTGGCAAAATTGAAATTTTGTAACAGGAAACACGCCCTTTCTTACAATATCCGTTAGCAAAATAGTTTTCAGTTGCAAATGGTTAGCCATTTTATTTTCTTAACGTTTCTAGTGGCATTCCCCAATAGTTTTTATTTAAGATATTAGACACCATCACTCAGAAATGGTTTAAGTTTTTTAGTTTTTAGAAGCAAAACGGTTCTCATTTTTGACTTAATTTAAACATTATTTCAAAAAATATAAACAAGGTCAGCTTCGCTGACCACATTGACGGACGCTGGTAAATGATCAAGGTAATCGCTCTGTCGCTGCTGAACACTTGAGAGGGGGAGATTTTAGATCTTCATAAGAGAACTTGATTACTCGCAGCAAGCTTTTCAGTCTGACGACCTGCGTTATCGAGCCTTAAAAGGGCTTAACTTGTGCTGTTTTAAGCATAGACATAATAAAGAAATAGACCCAAGATTCTACGGAGGGTTAATACGGGAGCGATAGCTAGCAGACAACCGGTATTTGTTCCGTATTCCTGTGGTACCACGTTTAAGCGACGCCTGTCGATTAGGCGAGAAAATAAAAAATCATCACGTGACACGTCACACATGTTCGTGTTTGTAATCTTTTAGGTACTCTGACGTGATTCGCGAATATTTTGCCTGTGAGAATTTAAAATAAGATACATTTTTATTATAATTCTAATTGCGAAATGATATTTTGTCAAAGGCTTAAGTAACTCCTGTACTACTATCCGAGTATCCCGCTTGTTGTGGTTATGGCTTGTTATGGGAATATTCTGAGATTCTAAATTGTAAACAAAAGTAAATGGAATTTTGATGAAATGGATGATTCTACCTTGGATTAATAATGATTCTACTAAAGGTATGTAGCTATTGTCCTTGAAATAAAACAAGTTTTGACAATTTAAGTCTGATGGCTTGACCCTACATTTCTAGATTTTTGTCCCTCGCTAATTTGTGGAGTCTGAGCTTGCAATATAGATTAATAACTTTCTTAATGATGATGTTCGATTCCAACTTCAGCATCAAACATGTTCGTGGTGATCTGGTAAGAGGTCCATGCCAACAATATTTTGTAATACAGTTTTAGTTCTTAGACTACATTTCTTTTATAGGGAGAGGAATATCTCTTCATAACAACTAAACAAAATTGGCTAAAAACCAAGGAGATCTTACTCAAATTATAATAACATAATTAAACCTACACGAAATGATCCTTGGTCAGAATTTAAAGGTGAGAAGTTAACATCACCGGTTTTTTCTATTTCACTGGACGTAATTTCTTTAAATTAAATAAAAAAATTATTTTGTCTATTTTTACTTGTTTTAATTCTATGGAAACCAAACCAGAGTTGGAATGGCTTTTGGTGTGACCCACCTTTTGCCATTTACAATTTGTATATCCTGTTCTAAAAAGTGATCATTACAAATTAAATCATGATTTGAATGTGTCGCGATTTACAGCAATTGTCCATTGAGAAAGTATTGTAGGTTTCGTTATAAAAAGATTTTAAATAAGAATGAATATTCATCGAAATAATATGATAATTTAATCCTACTTATGGAATGAAACCTTTTCCGGTATTGTTTTACTTGTTATTGCAATGCGTAAAAACACTAAAATTAACCTTTTTTTACCAAATAAAAACAAGATTTTTAGTAGAAAACACTTTTTCTATAACAAACGAATTATGAAACATGTTAGCTAACATAAAAGTACTACCCGTTTATCAAATTCACCCCTTAAGATTTTGCGTCTGATTTTAAACCGGATAAATATTCCTATGCGTTAGGTACTACATGGCCTAGGCCAAGCGCTCACTGCTCCTCGTAACGTCTCTGTCCTGGCTTCCACAAGCCTTTGCTTTGTAACGGAGACAATGCCTTGTGGAAGCCAGGACGGATACGAAACAGAGAGCCAGTGGGCGCCTAGTCTAAAGCGCCACTTAAGTTTAGTGGCGCTTTATAAGTAGGATTAAACTATCATATTATTTCGATGAATATTCATTCTTATTTAATCTTTTTATAATTATAGGTTTCCATTATCGAAACCTACAAAACTTTCTCAATGCACAATTGCTGTAAATCGCGACACATTCAAATCATGATTTAATTTGTAATGATCATTTTTTAGAACAGGATATACAAATTGTAAATGGCAAAAGGTGGGTCACACCAAAAGCCATTCCAACTCTGGTTTGGTTTCCATAGAATTAAAACAAGTAAAAATAGACAAAATAATTTTTTTATTTAATTTAAAGAAATTGCATCCAGTTGAAAGTGAAATAGAAAAAACCGGTGATGCTAACTTCTCACCTTTAAATTTTGAACAAGGATCATTTCATGTAGGTTTAATTATGTTATTATAATTTGAGTAAGATCTCCTTGGTTTTTAGCCAATTTTGTTTAGTTGTTATGAAGAGATATTCCTCTCTCTATAAAAGAAATGTAGTCTAAGAACTAGAACTGTATTACGAAATATTGTTGGCATGGACCTCTTACCAGATCACCACGAACATGTTTGATGCTGAAGTTGGAATCGAACATCATCATTAAGAAAGTTATTAATCTATATTGCAAGCTCAGACTCCACAAATTAGCGAGGGACAAAAATCTAGAAATGAAGGGTCAAGCCATCAGACTTAAATTGTCAAAACTTATTTTATTTCAAGGACAATAGCTACATACCTTTAGTAGAATCATTATTAATCCAAGGTAGAATCATCCATTTCATCAAAATTCCATTTACTTTTGTTTACAATTTAGAATCTCAGAATATTCCCATAACAAGCCATAATCACAACAAGCGGGATACTCGGATAGTAGTACAGGAGTTACTTAAGCCTTTGACAAAATATCATTTCGCAATTAGAATTTTTTGTTTTTAATTATAAGATCATCTGCTGCTTTTTTTTGGGTTTTGAAAGAATTAATTGACTTATTTAAAAATTATACTAAAAATTTACCTTATTTTAAATTCTCACAGGCAAAATATTCGCGAATCACGTCAGAGTACCTAAAAGATAACAAACACGAACATGTGTGACGTGTCACGTGATGATTTTTTATTTTCTTGCCTAATCGACAGGCGTCGCTTAAACGTGGTACCACAGGAATACGGAACAAATACTGGTTGTCTGCTAGCTATCGCTCCCGTATATTTTTGGCAAATCAAACTCCGCGTAAGGTGTCTATTTCTTTATTATGTCTATGGTTTTAAGTTCGTATTAAAGGCTACCTCCGCAGAGCGAGGAATATGACCTTGACTTCGAGTACCCCAGCTCCTATATACGCGTGGCGTGGTCGATCTTATGATACGTTACAAGATTGTCCGTCTCATATCACGATATTATTAATTGGAAACCATTAATGGATTGTATATAAACCGTTTTGGGCTTATAATATTTTTACTAAATTGAAAAACATAAATGTTTTGATTTTATCGACATAATGGTTTATGAAATTTAAATAAACCAAAATGCATTTTCCATCGGGGTCACGTCAGTAGTTGACAGTTATAACCTCAATGGGATTTTAACCCGGGCATTCCGGAGGAGCTCTAGCTGCATCAGCTAGAGAAACAGGTTATTGAAAGAATGAATAATATCAAAACCTACTTAAATAAGGCTCAATATACTGATGTTATCATAAAAGCATCACCACGAAAGTATACTTAAAGGGAATTACATTGAATTCAGCTTTGATTAAGCATTGTTTCGAACTTCCATCATGGACACAAAATTTAGTACTTCCCAATCTAACATGGTGGTACTCAGAGTAAGCTCTTCCTCGCTGAAATTGTTGAAAATGTTTGCTGGGCTCTCCATCTTACAGATTTTAGGGGTGTACTGTTTACACGTTACCCGTGCGCGTGACTCCATCAATCAGAAGATCAATGAGATATTCGCATCCAAACATTTCGACCCCTTTCCCATTCTTTAACTACTTCCCTAAGATTGCCAACACATCAAAATCTTAAAAGAGGATCATAAGGTACGAAGAAGCATATGAAGAATTTTGCTTGCCTATTTGGCACCAATTTCTTGAAATTTGCTTGTTGGCCGACAAAATATAACTATTTGCTTTGTTATACATAGAAAGGAGATGGGGTTACATATTTGGATTACTAATTTCCAGTTTAATTATTCTACAATGGTGTCTAATATCTTAAACGAATGGCATTGAAGAACGCCTTTAGAAACGTTAAATAAAAAAACAATTTTATAACAATTAAGTGTTACAAAAACCAAACGTTGTATCTCAATATAGTAAAAACTCACGTTTTGACCTTTAGCGGTTAAACCGTAATTACCGTACCATTGATGACCAAGCACCATCGGAAAATAATTTATGCACGGCCAGAGACCTTTAAAATGGCGGCCATCTTGGATCTTAAATGAACTTTTTTTTTACTTCTTTTTCTTCTGGAATAGCTTTATATATATTGTAGAACAAGTGGGGAAAGTCCCGTGTTTGTATCACAAAGTGCAGTGTAATTTTGTACACCACCCGACAACAAAATTGCTAAATAGTCGTTACTAGCATTTTAAAAAGTTGGTTTAATGAACTTAAACACAATTTATAGTGCTTAAACCTAAATATTCGTGATCAGCGTCTTCAGTTATAGTAGAAACGACACAAAATTCTGTGCCCCTAAGTATCTTCACGAAAATTCAGCGCAATTTCGGAAAACGCGCGTGCAATTCAATTTACTGGGTGGGGTGTTACAAAATTAGTCTTATACACCGTTTGCCCCCACTTATGTCGTAAGACTGATATGTTTCGGAAAGAACAAGTTCAGAGCTATCGAATGGTGCTTTTTTCAGCTTTGTACCTTATAGGTCGCTTATTAGTCGTTTTCGGTGATGACGTCATCAGTCTTATATGACGTATTCCCCCACTTTCTTTATAAGACTTGATGCTTTCTCCTTGTATACCCAAATGGCTAATAGATAGGCCAAGTTTTGATCGTGTACCTTATAGGTTGCTTAATGGGTCTCCGAATGTGACGTCACGTAGCTTATAATTCCCAAAAGCCCCCACTCCGGCCCGTAAGACTTGCAGATATTGGGTACACGTCAGAAGGGTTTTTCAAAAAAGTAATTACCCACCGTGTACCTTATCACTTGCTTATTTTGGCATGGGCTCTTGGACTAAAAGTCATATGAAGTAATTGAAGATGGAGTCCAATTTTCGCGATTTACCGCTAAAACCCATTTTCCTAGTAATTCAGCATTTCTCAAAGGAAATCTTAGTGTAAAAAAAATCTCTTATTCCGAGATTAACTATATAAAATATTTACTATAATATGAAATGATAACTTTATTTCTTTCCCAGATCTCTCTTTACAATGTGAAAAAGCGCAGTTTTTAACCATTTTTGCGGATATGCTTTTAGACGCAAAAATTTAAACACGAAAAGACCACCGCTGCGCACGACGTGATGCGCAATGGATCGCCTTTTTTTCCCTCTTCGAAATTCGCGTCGTAGCCATGGCGACAATGTTTAATGCGTTTGTCAGATGGCGCGTACATCGCGATTCCACAGTAATGTCAACCTTCTAGCTCGCCTGTTTCCCTTGGGATTGGCGGAAAGGGCAGTGCTTCTAGTCTCATTTCTATTTCTATGGTTGCGGCACGACCAACTTCGATCACACGCTGCCGCGATAGCGCGTGATCGAAGTTGGCCGTGGTTGCGGTAAGGCGCAAACCATGGAGCGAATTTTTTCTGAGTTCCGGCAGGAAGTGGGTAAACGCTATCGGCAACGCTCGAGAGAGTGATTTCGAATCTAGGGTACGAGTTTAAATTATCTTTGCTAAAATAATGGCCGTCGGTTTATCAGACGTAGAGCTAATGGACGCTTCAATAAAAGATACTCGGCTTCTACTCCGTTCTCCAAATTCATCTGGGAAGGAGCTATTACCGGTCGGTCGGTTAAACGGTTAGAATGGCTAGCCAATTGGAGACGCGTTTTTGCCCTCATGAGAATTTTGCGTCAGATAAGAAATGCGTCGGCTCACGTGAATAAGGAACATACTAATGTTAATTGTCGATAATATATTTTAAGGTAAAATATATAATGTTACTAAAACTAAGTATAAAAAGATGATATTGTTATTATTATCATCCTCTTATCAAAAATATATATAAAAACCATGGTTTTTAAATACTTTTTATATATATTTTCGCTCTTATGGTATAAATAATTAAAATTATATGTAATATTTTTATAATACCGGGCAATTTTAAATTTTCTCATGGAGGCAGAGTTAATTCATTTCGTATAAAATTATCTTTTGGAAAAAGATGAAAACTCATTCATTTAGAACTAAACATATTACTTTTGCAGTACGGTATGCAACAAGTGTTTCCTTTTAACCAGGTAACGTTTTTGGCATGTTAAAGCTTAGCAAAAAACCGATGTTACGTTCGAGCAAGTTTCCAGCTTTCTAATATTTCAACAAGCACTATATAAATAATAACTTATGAGTCCTGGATGTCGGAAATATTACTTCTTGGCAATTTCTGGGAAGATGTTTTATTTAAGCGCCTAATGGCATTATCGGCATTTGAGATTCGATGACGTCAAATATTACGTAGGGTACGGAAGAAATAGAGCTAGTGGCATACTTATGAGTAATTATGTTACATATGCTATGGCTAAGCGTTGCCCTTCAATAAAATTTTTGAGCGGTGGCGCGTGACCAACGTCCGCTGCCAACGTCTTGATAACTTAGCCCCTCCCATCCTAGCGACTGAGGTAGTTCGATCATGGAAGAAATATGATTCGATATTTTTGGTTGAAGTTGAAATGAATACATTCATGGTTCAATGTTATATTTACTTATGTTATTTTCTTCTTCTCTCTCTATTGTTTTATGTGAGTGCTGTTTTCGTTTATTTATGATGTGCATATATAAGTCCACCGGGCTTCATACGCCGAGGGGTCGGACATTTGCCTGTTTTGTGTACAGGATTTTGATTTTTTTTTAAATCCAGGATTTTTTATTGTGGATTTGTCATACAAAGTCTATGGGAGCAAAATTCTTGGATTTTGGATTTGCGGATTTTTTTCCAAATTTTGTACGGGATTTTTCCAAATGACCGACCCCTCGTCATACGCAGATTATGGTTGAATAAATAGAAGTATTTCACACAAAATTCAAATATACCGCCAGTTTTCAGGCGTACGAAAATTTATTTCTGTAATCGATAATATTTTGGCTTTGGTACGATAATTTGAGTTTCTCGAACTGGCAAGCTCGCTGTAGCCATGTTAACAAAATTGAAATGGCAGCCGCGAACTCGAGTTGGCAATGTCTTTTGGAAGATATTTCAGGAAAAATAAGTAAAAATAAAGGTTTTTCTAGATTTGCAAGGTTAAAAACTAATGAAGAAAAGATTGAGTTTTGCTTGAAAGATGACTATATTAAGTAAATTATAATAGTTTATATAAACCACCTAAGCCTTAAACCCCAATTAAAAATTTTTGGATTTCAATTTCAGGATAAAAATTTTGAAATGGCTTCGTGTAGTTGGATCTTCACGTCACAAAAAGCATTGGGAAAAGTCAGCTGAACTTCGAATTGAGGGAAATGCTTGTTTTCAAAGAAAAGAATATGAGAAGGCGTTGGAGTTGTACACTAAAGTATGGATTTGCTATTTTAAAAGATGACGAAAGATTATCTCAATTTTTAGTGTCTATCTTTAGAGCATATTAAATGCACCATTTAATTTGCAACAATCAAAATCAGGTGATGAGCTAGCATTGGCTTATGGGAACAGATCCGCAGCCCTTTTTTTCCTTGACAAATACTCGGTAATCTCTTATGACAATAGGAAATAAAGGGCAGTTTTATTAACTCTATCTTATTATTTAGAATTGTTTGGAAGATATTAATAGAGCAATAGAAAATGGGTATCCCAAAGATTTATCTTACAAGTTGTATTTTCGGAAAGCCCAATGTCTTTCCAAAATTGGTCCGAGAAGTGCTGCTTTAAAAGCGCTAGATGAAACACTTCTACATATTAAAAATGCCAAAATTGAATCCAAGAAATTAGAAAAATACATACGAGAATCTGAAGAATTAAAAGCAACATTAATAGAATTTGCTGAGGAGTAAACATCGATTTCATGTCATTTTCCTTGTCCACTCTGAGCTTGCTCCAAAAGGTGTGATGTCACCAGATTATCTTATGTGGGAGTGCTCTGTAAATTGGAGCATATAAATACTCTAACGCTAAATTACACAATAGTTCAACTGCTATGGTTATCTAGAATATGGTAATTAAATGGCTAAGCCAATCAATAGAGTGTTTTGCGAGGGAGACGTTTTGAACTCGTACCAGTAGTGAGCTAAATGGAACAAGAGAATCTTTACCAGAGCAGAATGTGACTAGAAACAAAGCTCTATGAGAGCAGGCTGAGAGCTTGACAGGAAAACGCCATTAGTTTTGTATGTATGAATGTTAATTTACATTTTTTACTTTAGCAAAGATAAAAAATTTACTGATAATGAAGACAATGTACCTCGTTTGGCCTATGGTTGCCAATCAACATTAGCATTTGCTTCATCAGCTGTAGATACAAAATACTCAGAACATAAAGGAAGATATATTGTAGTATGTAGGAGCAATTATAATTCAATATAATATTTGATATTTTAAACTTAATTTTAAAGTTTTCCTTTCATTAAAATTTTCAGACTAATAGACCCATTAAAGCTGGTGACACATTGATAGTTGAAAAACCATACACATCAGTTTTATTACCCAACCATTATTCCACACATTGTCATCACTGCTACCTCAAACTCGACGCAGCTATTCCGTAATTATCTATCATAGTAATTTTTTTAAGATATATGTATTGAATTTTTGTTGAAACAAGGTGCTATCAGTGTTCTCAAGTTCGATATTGCTCAACAAATTGCGTTAATGAGTCTTTTCGCCGGTATCACAAATGGGAATGTGGCAATCTGGATACTTTACATTCCGTATGAACTATGAAACTAAGTTTGTTTCAGTTGCGCTTACCATAGTTGTATACCCTCTTTAAAGGGCAATGCAACTTGGTGGGTGGAACGCTTCTGCCTGTCAGGTTGTGTTTCCCACTAACCTCTCATAAGAAGTGCCACGCAAAGTTCATTTGAAATAAATGGTATTGTTCCATTATTATTTTTAACAAGTTAAAATATTTAGGTAGGAATTGCACACTTAGGCTTCAGATTACTAGTTGTCACTGGACTTCAGAATCTCATTGGTACTCTAATTAGACCATTGGCAATAGTTTTTTTTTAATATTATTAATTTGAGTTGAATCAATTTCAGATTTTTATGGGCAATCTCTTGAATCACTGAATCGTCATGTTCCCTATGACAACAGCTATTATAATGTCTTCCATTTAGTTACTCATGCTGATTTGTTACATATTGAAGATTCCTTCCAATATGCTCTGGTAAGATATTTTTCATATGGTTCTATCTGTATGTTCAACCAGTAATTTGTTTAGGGAACACCCAAGATATAATTTCCTTTGGGTGGGATGTGGGCAAATCAAGGTCTTCCCCGAAACCCCATATTAAAATTAATTTTTGAAAATGAATAGTGTTTTTGATCCCAATATTGGCAAAAATATTTTTTCATATCACCGACAAATTCTACATTAGTTTTTTCTAATTTATTTAAGCTTACAACGATCTCATAATTAATGTATTGTTCACTCAAGCTCCTGAGAAACAATTTCCATGCTAATTTACATTGCATAAGCAAGAATATTTTGTCCAATTTAATGTTATTATCGTTTTAGGATATAGAATTTAAATTGGCAATCCTGTTCTTCAGTTGATGACCATGACTTAGACACTGGACCAAAAATGCTTGATTTTTCTTTGTAAATTAACATGTGCTGCGTTCAGTAAGTCTCAACGGCAAAGAAACTATTTTCTGGTAAAAAATATTTTTGGGTGACTTCATTGAGCAAATTAGGTGACGATGGAACCAAAGCGAAAAAACCGTACACAAAGTTTATTTAATACAGCCATGGTTATTTTTTTATAGTTAGCTTGAGTGAACAATATGTCTGAATTTGAAATGGGGTTCTTGCACACATTGCTATAACTGCATGTCTTGAGCAAACCGCCTCTTTTACATCCTTTTTTAATATAACATGTAGATGTGTTTCACACAAATTGAATTTTAAGTCTTCAATTGTGCTCATGTAATTGTCTGTTATAACAAATTGAAAGTGACCTTCACTAAACAGCAACTATCACTTTGTAGTTGGCTCTAATGCCAGGAAACATTCACTAGCCATTCCTTTCACGGAGCTCACATATATTCAATCATTTCTATTCCCTCATATCAAGTCTTAGCCTCTCCTTTTAGCTTGTAGCTCATTCACAACAATAAGAAGCGTATTTCTTTTCTCGACTTTTCATAGCCACATATTGGTTGTTCAGTTTGTTAATCCTGATTTACACGATGCATGGTGTTCATTATTTTGCAGTTGTATAACCATTTAAACTTTGAAATTATTTCATTATGCACCATTAGCATCCTCCTTTTGTTGATTTGTCTGGCTGTACCTAAGTCAGTCATCAGAGATTAATTTTTATGGGTATTTGACCAAATTTTCTTTTACAATTAAAGGGGATAAACTTTCGCCCCCCCCCCCCCCCAGCCAGTCCGAATTTTGATTTAGATTTGTGGCAAAGGTTGGATGAGAGAGACCAAGACCAATAAATTTAATTTGCTCTAATATTTTAATTTCAAATAACTTACACTCTGGTTTCTTCCTCTTAATAATTCTTAAACTCATTTTAAACAAATTAATATTTTACTTTGGCAGACAGCAACCCTTATATTACTGCTTCTTGAACGTATTGGTTTTGTCACATCAAATAGTAAAGATGATCAAGGAGAAGATAGAATGAAAGATGGAATCGTGAACTCCATGCGCCAGATGGAGCTCTCTCCAATAGTTCTTCGCAAATCTGTTGCCTCTCCTTCATTACCCTCCAAAAATTTTGATTCTGTTCCAACCCAGCGTCCAGATTCATTAAGACTTTACCTTGGTTCTCTAATTTTACGTCACATACATCAACTTGTGTGCAATGCTCATGCAATTACTTCCCTTTTAAAATTTGGATCTGGTTCTGTTACCAGTGGCGTTGTTAATCAGAAGCAAGTTAGAATTGCAACCGCTATTTATCCAACTGCTAGTTTAATGAATCATTCCTGTGATCCAACTATAATCACCAGGTCAGTTTTTTCTTATTATAGTCCATTTATGCAATTGATTTTAATTGTATGCTTTTTCTAGCTTCCATAAAGACATCCTTATAGTAAAAGCAGTAAAAAATGTGGCGGCAGGTTTAGAAATATACAACTGTTACGGCCCTCATTTCAAAAGAATGCCTAAGGAAGAAAGGCAAAAGGCTTTGAAGGAACAATACGGTTTTATGTGTGATTGTCAAGCATGCACCACTGAGGAAGAAAGGGAGCAAAGATTTCAGGGCTTAAAATGTGGGTCTTGCACTGGACCTTTGCGATTACCTGACGTAAATAATCATACTAGTTGTATGGACTGCAACATAGAACAGGAGTGTGGAATGCAACTTCAAAAAGCATTTGCTGCTCATGACTTGTTTGTTCAAGGATTGCAGCTGGCAGCGAGGGGAAATTTTATTGGTATGATAAACGATTCAGCGTATAACCCGGCTCCTCACTGAAAATTATCGCTTATACCATGTGGTCTAAAACTTATCACTTGTGGGTCTTGGTGGTCTCTGAAATAACTATTCCAATATGTCCTAATACTATAGCTCTTTGAATAGCAAAAATGGTGTTAATTCTTTGGAAAAGTAAATCTAAGATGACAAGGATAAATATAGTTATGTAACGTCGGGTAGCCAGAAATATATTAAGGGGAGTGGTTAGCTTTGCCTCTCAAGAGATGCCAAGTTCGATACCAGCTTAAGGCACTGGGTGAAAACTGAACAACCCCTGTGTAGATTTGGTTATCTCCCTGCTATTTAAAGGGGTTTTCCTTGGACATCTTGGTTTCGTCTTTCCATAAAAACTTATCAAAGTTAACAGTATAAGTAAGTGTACGGAGCTGTTCGCTCACATGGCATGAAGGGCTTGTCACCACCCTAAAACACAATATAACCAAGCCATCTCGAATAATGACATTAAAAGTCACTAGCGGACTTGGGCCTGTGTGGTGCCTTGGGTATTAGCCTAGCCGATTATAGAAGTGGATTCCTTCATTGAGCATTAAAGGGGCTCCAAAGCTCGGTGGCAAAAAAAAAGAAAATTGAGCATGGTTTTCTCTCCCCCCCCCCCCCCAACCCCTCACTTGGCCTTGGCAGAGGCGGGCAGAGTCAACCGTAAATTTCGCACTTTACTGACTTTACACATATTGCCACCAAACTTGGAGCCCCTTTAATGTTAAATTTGGATTTTAATAACTCATTTACCATGACGTATAGAAAGGTGCACCTATTTTAGATGTTAAACTTGGGTTTGGGTTTTCCTATCTTAGCTTTTGGCAGTGCATGAAAATGTTGGAGTTTTTCTCCCTGCTATCAAAGGGGTTTTCAACTTTCCATGAAACAGCTTTGATTAGCATAATTGAATCACTATATTAGCAGAGGACCCACTAAACAATGAACCAACAATTTGAATACAATTACATTCAGGTCTGTATTAAGGCATTCGAAATAAATGGTTTTTCATTTTTTTAATATTATTAATTCAAGTCAAAAAGTAAGGTCTGAATTTTTTAGGGGCCCCAAATTCTAATTTGCACAGGGCCCCCAATAGTGTTAATCTGGCCATGATTAAACTTAGCTGCATATGGGATAAGGGTTTTTTTTTACGTTATATATCTCTTAAAGAAACAATTTCAGTGCTATCAATTTATTTCAGATGCTCTAGATAGGCTTAGACGATGTCTAAAGATGAGAGAGAAAGTTATGTACAAACATCATCGACAGCTTGCTGAAGTACAAGATCAAATTGCACGATGTTATGCTTCTTTAGGTAATTTTTCAGAAGATGGGATTATTTATATAATACACCATTGTAAAAGGTTTGGAATTATCTGCAATAATTTATTTTTTATAGGAGAGTATTGTTTGGCAGTGGAATTTTTAAGGCCAACTTTAGAAGCAACTGAAGCAACCTATGGGGAGAACAGTGTGGAATTGGCCAATGAATTACAAAAATTCACAGACTTACTGTTAAATGCCATTTTACAATTAGCAAAAGAAGGTTACAGTCTGAAATCTAGCACTGAAGTTGGGTAAGAATCAGGAACATCTCATTCTTAATGTTTTGCTCAGTTGGTCGCAAGCATATTGTTTCATTTTAAAAATTTCTCATTTTCATTGAATTTTATATTAATTTTGGTTGCGCCTGATAGACCTTGTCACGTAGATGCCGAGGGTATTTTTATTTTGATTATGTAATTTTAAAAATTTCTCATTTTTGGGCATTTTCACGTGTTTCGTTGTACTTATTTCCGTCGTGTGTTCGCCGACACCACAGTTTCGGTGTCCTAATAATTTCCACTTGATATTCCCGTACATTCAGTGGCGGCGCTAGGGGGTAGGCCAGGTAGGCCACTGCCTACCTTAAACTTTTGAGGGGCCCCAAAATCACCCTATAAGGAGCCCCAAATGGATCTAGAAAGGGTCTCAAAATTGTCCCAAGAGATAAAATTATTTATAAATAACAATGAAACAAATGTCGATAATGTATTTAGAAATTTTTGAGGTATCTCCTAGTAATTAAAACCAGTTCTGTTATATTTGGACTCGTTTTACTGTTTTTAGAATTTTTTGTTCGTCATGTACATCACTACATTATTTTATTGAAGCATTTCGTTGGGGAAAGGGGGGTCCCGGGTCGGGGGCCCATTTATTTGGATTGCCTACCCTAGCGAAAATTCCTGGCGCCGCCACTGCGTACTTTATAAAATCAATTACAGTTTTTGTTCATTTTCTAGGTGTTTTGTATTTTTGGGCCACAAACGCTTTTTTCTGGTTGATATTAAACGTATATACTTGATGCGTAAGTCTTGGTACTGTCCTCTAGGTCGCGTTATAGATGGCCCATCGCTTTTTTTAGTATGGGGTTGGGGAGTGCGTCAGGCGCCAATACGGGGAATTTAGTAACGTCTATTACGTGTTTTGGAAGCAAACCTGTTCTCATTTTTGTTACTATTTAAGTTGATACGATTTCACTAATTACGATGCCACTAGGTACGATTACAGAAGGCCCACCGTCAATGCTCGGAATGGGGCTAGGGCGCGTCAAAAAAGTGGTGTCGACGGATACACGATGGAACTATTTTTTAGAAAAACGTTACTAATCCCCTAAAATGACTACTTTTTAAAATTTAAGTTAATTAAAAAATTATCATTTACGGCCCAAAAAAAATAACTTCGTAATCTGCGCGACATTCTTCGCAAAAAAAAAACCAAAAAACGGTAATCCCCTAATTACTACTTTTTTAAAATTAAATATAACCCAGCGTAAATATAATTACATTAAAAGTCGCTTGTTGACTAGGGTCTATGGTGGTGCTTAGTATTTTTATTAAAAATTCCCAGTAGCACAAGCAAAATTGCTGCCTCCTCAGATGTTCAGAGTTCCTAGAGAAGGATAGAATTTATCTATTCAGGAATTCATACCTCGAACTTGGAATGGTTATCTCGCCCGATTTCTGTCTCTATCTAGGGGACAGTTTTTTTCCATCATTTTGACGTCAGAGCATACGTGTTTTCTCATACGATTTTCAATGGTATTAAATCCTAGTTTCAGATAATATCATCCCCCAGTGTCGAAAAAGGGTTCTAACATCTTTTTGCTTTTCCCTTCGCTATCCCCGTATTGATAGCGACGGTCACCTCGTAATTCGAACTTCGCGGTTCTCAAGGGCATTCTAACTGCTGACAATTTTGACAGCGCTAACAATGCCGGATTTAATCCTTCCACATGGAGATCGAGCTGACCCGTCGCTATCAATGGTGGGGTTTCAAACCCTAAATTTCTAAATGGCCGGGGAGTCGAACAACAAAAAACTACAGTTGTAAAAACTCCTAAAGAGGGGAGACGCGTGCGAGGGGGCGATTTTTTTTTCTCATACACGTCACTGAAAACGGTCCCCGAGATCTTATCATAGGGAATACGGCCGGATAACCATTCCAAGTACGAGGTATGAATTCCTGATCTATTGTAACGTTTTTCTAAAAAATAGTTCCGTCGTGTATCCGTCGACAACACTTTTTTGACGCGCCCTAGCCCCATTCCGAGCATTGACGGTGGGCCTTCTGTAATCGTACCTAGTGAAATCGTATCAACTTAAATAGTAACAAAAATGAGAACAGGTTTGAAGCATTTAATAGACAGGAAAAGGTACAAGAGTTTCAAGGGTTGGGTGAATGCACCGAAGCCGCAGCTTTCAAAAATTCCAAAAACAAGTGTTTCCTTTGATGTTTACTCCTGGTTCTGATTCCCCGTATTGGAGCCTGACGGCGCCGCGCACTCACTTCGCTCAAGCGCTGGGGGCGCGCGGCGCCTCCCCAACCCCATAAAAAAAAGCGATGGGCCATCTATAACGCGACATAGAGGACAGTACCAAGCCTCACGCACTACGTATATACTTTTAATATCAACCAGAAAAAAAGTGGCCCAAAAATACAAAACACCTAGAAAATGAACAAAAACTGTAATTGATTTTATAAAGTACGGGAATATCACGTGGAAAGTATTAGGACACCGTAACTGTGGTGTCGGCGAACACACGACGGAAATAAGTACAACGAAACACGTGAAAATAGCCAAAGTATGAGAATTTTTTAAAATTACATTAAAAAATTAAATAATCATTTGCGGCCAAAATAAAAAATACCCTCGGCATCTACGTGACAAGGTCTATCAGGCGCAACCAAAATTAATATACAATTCAATGAGGTCGCTGTAGTTCACTTCACCCGAATCATCTTGTATTATAAGGGTTAATTTGGGGGTTTTGATTTTTGAGCGGTTTTGGTGTACATAATTTAATTTCATTTTTATTTATCTATTTAAAGGCAGTTGATGAAAGAAGCATTGGATACAGTTGACAGGGCCGAAAAAATATTTATGCTTCATTACGGATCACACCATGAGTCAGTCCAAGAATTACGATCCAAACGAGATGAAATTACCAAACTAATGAAACCTAAAAATTCTTAAATCAAATACTGACTAGTAAATATTTCCTTTTTTAATTTGTCTGTATAATAAGATAGTTTAAATATCTTCCACTGTCTATTGGCTTTAAAAAGATGTTTCATAGCTAAAACACAGAATTCCACAATTACTTTTGCGCACAACAGAGGACTTTTTTAGTTAAGTGGGCACATTGGCCTTGTGGTCCCTAAAACACTATTCGAACCACTGGTCGCCTAGCGTGATCAGCCCAGTGGGATGTGGCCCACCTAGCCACATTACCATCCACTTTTGTTGAAATTGTGCATAAAACTGTAATTAGTTGGACATATCCATTTAGCCTTTTCTGTTTATAGAGCCACATAGCGGCCAACGCCAGAGTCAAAAACCGCTGGATTTTCGTGTGCTATAGGCAGACAGACAGCTAAGACAATTTGTGATTTAAGGCTTGCGTAGCAGACGAAAATCCAAAAGTTTATGAACTTCTCACGTTGGCCGCTACGTGGGTCTAAATAAGCTGAAAAAGTTCATTCTTCACGTGCAAAGTTTTAGTGAGAGCTTTTCACGGCAGAGACTTCGTTGCCCCTTTGCGTCCGTTCGTTTTCGCATTTCACGTAGCCTTCGTTAGAGGGCGTTTTTCTTTGATGATGTCCACCCGTGACTAGCTCTTAGTAAAATGTTTGTTAAAATATAGACTTTAGATAATAGATAGATAATTTTTCAGCTAGTCATTTACTAGGTGTCACTGAATTATTTTGGGTTTAATGATATTCTCGCGCAAAGTTTCTCGAGCAGTTTTCTCAGTAAATAAATTATCTGAAAAAAAAATTAAAATTGCGCCTTTTTCCCCAAGAAAATAGAGAGCAACAGAAATTTTATAATAATAATCAGCTAGGCTAATACCCAAGGCACCAACTTAGGCCTAAGTCATCAAGCGACTTTTAAAGCCATTAATTCAGGTGGCCGGGTTACAATTCCTAGGAGGGTGGTGGCAAGCCCTTCATGCCACGCAAGCCAACATCTCCCTACACTAACTATTACTAGATGTTGACAATGGGAGGAAGTATGAAAGTAGCCCAAAATCGCGTGATATAAAAGTTTCGCCCTATTTCGTCACTAACGAGGAGACTACCCAAGGTGATAATCACTGATTTGGTTGAAACTAGGTGGGTAACTTGAAATTTCACCAAGGGAAAAGTTGCAATGGGCATTAGTTTTGCCATCTCAACCGAAAATGTTTTTGACAACACAGTATTGTCCCATTGAAAATAACAATTGATCAATTTTTACATATTTTGATCAAATTGACCAAAATTCATCAAAATATCATAAAATTCATTTTATTTGTCAATTTTGATATATTTTTTTTGGTTTTGAAATTTGAAATTTTTTTAGAAGTGCTCAGATTCCCATGTTATTTTCAATGAGAAAATATACATACTGTGTTGTCAAAAACATTTTCGGTTGCCATGGCAAAACTAATGCCCATTGCAATTTTTCCCTTGGTGAAATTTCATGTTACCATAAGGTCTACATACCCACCTATTTTCAACCAAATCGGTGATTATCTCCTCGGGTAGTCTTCCCGTAAGTTACAGCGATTTACTGCTTGTAGTATTCATACGCGGTAAAGCGGTCTCAATCGTCTGCTATAATATCTGATGTTGCTTAGGTTGTCTACTATGTGGAGACTTGGCCTTGCTTTTCATGGATGGAAGAGTGTTGTGCAGGGTTCGAAAACAAAAAACCCGACCCAAAAAACCCAGTGGGTTTTTTTGGACCCACCCACCCCAAAAAACCCACCTAAAACCCCACTTTGAAATTTCATATTTTAATGACAAGGGGCAATGACACTTAAATATATATATATACCCCTATAAATTACTATATATATTGCACACCCCTATAAATTACTATATATATTGCACACCCCTATAAATTACTATATATATTGCACACCCCTATAAATTACTATATATATATATATATATATATATAGTAATTTATAGGGGTGTGCAAAATATTTGGTTAGACCAAATAATTCGATCGAATACCAAATCGAATATAATCGAATAGCAGTTGGGAAGGTTCGCGAATATTCGTTTTTCTTGATTGGAATTTTTGAGTTGACTAAATTATTGGTTTAAAATTATATAAATTTAATTAAATATTATTTTTTATTTGTAATAAAAGATCAGCTCCTTCGTTTTTTACATATATTTAAAAACTCGAGATTTTGATGAAGTGTTTGCAAAGCATGAAAAATATAGCAGATCCTTTGATTTTAACTGTAGTTAGTAGTTACTAAAGAATAAAAGTTGCTAGCTGACTTGGACCTGGCGTAGTTAAACTTTAAAAATGTGTATTTTAAATTTTGTTTGTAAAAGTTTTCTTTGAAAAAGTTTAGTTTTATAGTTTAAATTTATTAAATAAAATATAAATTATATATTTGGTTTAGTATTTTACTATTGCAAGTAAAATGAACAGTGATTTCAATTACTTTTTTATTTTTTTGACAAATATGCAAACTATTTGGTTATTTCAAAACCAAATACGTCGAATTATTTGGTATTCGAAATACTATTTGATCAGTTAACTGGCTTAAAATTTTGTTCTAAAAATATTCGACCAAATTATTGAACGTTATAAATATTCGATTTGGTATTTGACGTGCCTTGAAAAAATATTTGATATTCGATTCGATCCCCAAAAAATGGTATTTGTACACCTCTAGTAATTTACAAAGTTAACCGGCTTGTTAACTTAATAGTTGAGAATTGAGACTTATGACTTCAGATTTCTACCAGTCCTTTGGTTCAGCTTTGCAGCCTTTGCAGTATCTGTACACGCTTACGAGCTTTTCAGATTTTTCTGACACAAAAAAAAAGTGAAGCAGTCTACCTAGCAGACGATATCTAGTCCCTACGAAAATTAATTTAAGAGATTATAGAATGGTTAGTTAATTTCCGATGAAACATTTCCTTTTAAATTATAAATAAAATGTTGTCTTCCTTCATATATTGTCGTGAAATCGTGTAAAAAATAATATTTATTCTCAAAGGCTTAGTTTACAACGTTCGTGACATTCTCGTAAGCCGCCATTTTCAGAAGAATCTTTTTACATTTGACGCTTTTTAGCGAGTTCTCACGAAGAACTCTTCTCAAGAGAAGAATTCTATCTCAGAATTTTGACGCGCCCCTGGCGCGACTACTTTCGCAGCTGACGTCACTAGCCGCTGCTTGTCCATCACAAAGACCATGTTCTTTATGGAGAAACTTTTATGTACGTGATTTTTACCATTGACTCTACGGGGCGTTTCATACTTCCCCCCATTATACACATCTGCTATTACTATCTCGGTATAGGGTAGAGATACACACTTCCGGTAATGTTATCAATTTGGATTAATAGTAGCACTATTAATCTAATATTAATCCAAGTTTTTGACGTAAGCTTCGTCTATTCAACATCATTAACCAGGAGATTAGCACGCTTTTAATCTTCGAGATAGTTTTATCGCCTCTTGGAAGTTTCAGCTTCTATTCCTCTTTTATATTTTCTTTGCTTTTTGGTTTCGCCATTGAAACATAGATAGGTAGCTTCTAAAGCAGAGGCTATTAGTTGTTCCGTATCGTTATTCGTAAATTTTACTTAATAAATAATGATACTTGCATTTTAATTTTAATATTATTTAAGAAAAAACGTTCTTATGACTTTTTAATTTGTCTGTAGCTGACGCTAGATCATAGACGCAACCTCGGAGAAGCTAGCGCCCTTACGCCCCCTCCAATCGTTTCGGTTGCGAATTCATTATATCCCCCAAGCGACGGAAAGCTGACGAAGGGACAATGGTGAAGCGGATGCTAATTTAGCAGGGTTGCCATGTATTTGTCATTCTAATTTATTTGTTGAAAAATGTTGGCAATCCTGTATCTATAACTATTTACTTTTGGAATTGCGTAGTCTGCATTATAGAGTAATTGCAGTGCTACGTCACACGACGTCACTCATACTTTTTCTTATTCATAAAAAATTCGCGCCCACAATGGCGGCTATGGCCAAAGCTATACGGAGTGCTACTACTCTATTCAAAATCGAAATTCAAATTAGCCCTAGGAGGTTATGGTACAAGAGGGCTAGTATCTAGTGCATAGTTTTCATTACATTCCCTATGGAAAACTTGTATTTAGCTTTTTCAGTTACCCCAAGGCCACCTAGCGGTCAACACGAAATGTTTTGTTAGTTCATTTGGAGTTAATGCCTATGAAAATCTCATTGCTCGTCAATAATCTCGAGATAAACTAGGTGGTTTCTTTTCGCCTGTTATTCGAATAAAAGTGTACTCTTTTTACCCTAAAACGTTTTATTCGCCTGTTCGGGGGATGATAATTATTCCGCCCCATAATCTATTCTCTGTTCCGGAGTGTTAGGGCTACTCTTTATACTTCTACTGAAAAGGAGGCATAAAGGAGAAAATATAATTTATCTGCTGAAAAGGCCACAGGCAGCCATTTTGGAAAAACGTTTTTACCCCGACTCGAACTATTCGCCACTGCACAGAATCGGAGTAAAATAACGTCATAGCCTTACTCTTCTTACCCTACTCCGAAATCCTAGAACAAGCTATAAGAAACCATCGCTTGCCATTTTCTGCTTGGCAAACGTTAATAAATAAAACATCTTAAAGCAAATCGCCAATAAGTTATAAAGTGCTTGTTGAAATAATGGAAACTTTTCACCAGTAAACAAAACGTCGTGTTTTTGCAAAGCCTTCAAAAAAAGCTAACTTGTTGCATACCGTACAGGGGTAAAGTTTCCATAATTTCAACAAGCACTGTATAAATAGTGACTTGCAGGTCCTGGCTCTCGAAAATACTACTTCTTGGAAATTTCTTTGAAGATGATTTATTGAAGCGCCTATTCGGCAATGAACGTCAGGAGTTCGCTGCTAGGTGATACTTTTAAGGTTCCAAGATAAAGGGAGTTTGAACTTCCATATTTCAGGTGGATCAACGAATTTCACATTACTGCCATCAGGTTTAAGAGTAGCTAGTAGTCATTAGCGCTATTTACGTCAAAAACAATTCGTAGCTCGTGCTAGCAGATTTTTCGATTTAGTTCCTACTTCCTTTAAGTTATGTTTCGTTGTTTAAATTAATAATTTAAGTCATATGGGCAATAGGTGGGAGGGAATGTTAAGTTTACGCCTAAGCCTAGTCTTATTGAGGTTCAAAGAACACGTTTTAACTTGCTTGCTCACGATTTTTGTTAAAACTTGTACTTTTAACTTTTGGAATGTGATTTGCAAAATAATTATCTAAAATCGAACGACCTAAAAAGGGTTTCGGCTCGAAATGTCAAAATAAATCGGTTTTAAATGTATCACGTAGTTTTGCTCCGTTGTTAAAATAACATTTTTAATATGCAAATTTCATTCCTTCAAAATCAGTGTTCTCGCTACTGAAGAAAATGTATTTTAAACTTGTAGTCTGAAATTTGAAAATCATCGAAATATAATATATGTACGCCTAACGCGATGTAATTTTTGTTGCATTGTTTTTAAAGAGTCTAAAGATAAGTTTTTTCTTGTGGTTCTAAGCAATAATGTTTCCTGCCATATTGATAACTTTCTAAAGCTAAAATGCTTCTAATTTGCATATAATTATTATACGTTGATATTTGTCAGAGCTATTTACAATAAATTTTATTAATATGAAATTAATATGCTGGGGAATTATTTTCATTCTAACGGTGTTTTATTTTCACGCTCTCAAGAGTAATCATAGATTAGGTTTCGTCATTAATGTATCCATTTCAACCATGAATATCGAACTGCATAGGCTGGTTTTAACTTGGGCAAAAACGCCAGCCACAGCGGTGAACGTCGACGCAAAAAAACCCCGTTAGGCCTAATACAAATTTTACTCGTCGAAGCTGAAGCTCGCCGTCGTGCCAGTTTGGTCCTAGTGAAAACCAGCCTTAGGTAGTCGAGCCTCAGTCGCTAGGATGGCAGGGGCCTAGTTATTATGACGTTGGTCACACGCCGCCGCTCTAAAATTGTATTGAAAGGCATCGTTTTGAAACTTGACTAGCTTTCAGTGCCAAGCCTTAGCGCGAAATTTAGTTTATCAAATTTGAGAGCCAGGACCTGTAAGTTACTGTTTATATAGTACTTTAAAATTATTAAATATAAGAGACACGATACTTCATTACAAAAATTTGGTTTTATTATAAAACATTTAAAATTATTTTAAAAATAAAACCAAATTTTGGTCATGAAATATCGTGTCTCTTATATTTAATAATTTTAACGTATTAGTAAACCATGACTTTCAAAAATGTACATATTAATAATTATATAGTGCTAATTGTTGAAATAATGGAAACGAATGGGAAGTTCGGTTTCATCAGTGGTTACCCGGCAACGAAGTTTAGCCCCAGAGTCGGGTCATTTTTATATAGCTCCATCTGTATTCAGATGAGATAACTATGCCTCCTATTTGATCTTTTCCGGCAAAAATGACCAGCATCCACAGATTAATTCGACTAAAGATAATTTAAACTCGTACCCTAGATTCGAAATCACTCTCTCGCGCGTTGTCGATAGCGTTTACCCACTTCCCGCCGGAACTCAGAAACAATTCGCTCCATGGTTTGCGCTTTACCGCAACCACGGCAAACTTCGATCACGCGTGATCGAAGATGGCCGTGCCGCAACCGGAAATGGGTAAACTCTTCGTAACAAAACCGTCAATGGGAAAGCTCCCAGTATTCGAATCTAGGGTACGAGTTTAAATTATCTTTGATTCGACCCTTTCCACCACTCGTTCGCAACTCATGCAGCATAGATTAATTAACGCACAGGTATATTCCAATTCAGGTAAAATGCTAAAACCTTTGCCAATGACGCTCTACCGGCAAGAAAATAATAT